>NC_091471.1:30107792-30391525 GCF_036971445.1 Narcine bancroftii
TACAACATGACAAATTGATTTGACAACAGAACAAGGAAGAATCACCCCTCCACACCCCCATGTGACCAATTAATCTACTAACCCTGTACATTTAAGGACTGTGGGAGGAAATGAGAGTTCCTGGAGTAATGGAGAGAATGTACAAACTCCTTACAGACAGCACCAGATTCGATCCTGGTTCACTGGCATTGTAATAACATTGAGCTAACCACTACATTAATCAGGACACACAGGGGACTGCAGATGCTGGAATCTGGAGCAAAAAAACAATCTGCTGGAGGAGTTCAGTGAGTCGAGCAGCATCTGTGGGAGAAAAAGAATGGTTCAACATTTTGGGCCGGAACTCTTCTTCAAGTCTGGGAGTGCACAAGGGAGATAGCAGTATAATGAGGGCAGGGTGGGAAGGGTTGGACAGGGGACAATGAACCAAGGAGGGGTGAAAAATGACAGACAGGTGCAAGACAAAGGGAGAGATAAAAGGGTCACGTGGAGGAAGAAGAGCCAGAGAGGGTTGTAGGGGCAGGGAAGGGAGTTGTTTGGGAGAGGGGAGGACAGATGGGACCAGATGGTACTCAAGGTGGGGATTGGAAGGAAAGAATTCTGCAGTAGAGGATGGAACCAGAAAGGGAGGGAGTTGAGAATGTAAAGGTGAGAAATGGGCCAAAAATGGGAAGGTGGTGAAAGAATGGAAGTAGCTGGGAAGAAGAGAGAGAGGGGACATGGCACCTGAAACTGGAAAATTCAATATCCATAACATTTGGCTGTAG
This sequence comes from Narcine bancroftii, assembly GCF_036971445.1. NCBI lineage: Eukaryota > Metazoa > Chordata > Chondrichthyes > Torpediniformes > Narcinidae > Narcine > Narcine bancroftii. The sequence goes on from NC_091471.1 coordinate 30,108,560, forward strand.
AGTGCCCAGTCATAATATGAATTGATCCCCTCGCTTACATTGGGCCTCAGTCTGGCAGAAGAGAAGGCCAAATATAGGTCAATATGGGAATGGGAGGGGGCATTGAAATGACATGCCACTGGGAGCTTGAGATGACCATTGCAGACAGAACACAGCCACTCTGTGAAGCGGTCCCCAAGTCTGCACTTTGTTTCACTTATATAGAGGAGACCTCCTCAGGAGCCCCAAATGCAGTTGATGAGGTTGGAGCAAGTGCTCATGAATCTTTGCCTCATCTACGAGGGTTATTTAGTGGGTGGTGGTGAGGGAGGACGTGCAAAGTTACAAAAAAATTATCTGCAATTAAAGAGTGCAGTTCGCACTACAAAATATTCCAGTGAACAGCAGAAGAGTGTCACCAAGATAATTTTGACAACAATGAAGGTGATGTTACACGAGGGTCATCGGGAATTAAAGATGCTTATTAAGAAGAATCGTAGTGAGGTAGAGAGGTTCAAAGAAGGGAATTACATGCACTTGGTTCTCTGAAATACAGACATCTCAGATGGGGACTGAAGAAGTGAGGCCATATACAAATCTATTCCAAATTAGAACAATATTGAACAGGAATGGAGAATGGCAAATGTAGTCCCCTTCTTAAAGAAATGTAAGAGGAAGAATCCTATGAATTATAAAGCAATGAGTCTTATATCAATGGTTTGCAAACTATTGGAGAGGAATCTTAGGGACAACATTTATGAGCATTTAAAGAAGCATAGTGTGACTGATTATATCATATTTTATATTGTATATAGATATGTTTTTGAAGGAGATAGATTGTGGGGATAGTGTTGGTCACACACAAACACTTCACAAAACAGATATCATTTAAAATGCCAAAACTCTGCTCAAGCCAGAAGTCCAGACCCTTGCAAAAACTTTGAAGAATGCCTCTAAATGCTTCACACGTAGGTTAATTGGACATACTATGGAGTGATGGATTATTGTTTTGAAAGCAACAGATGGACGGACTTGGAGGTTTGGTCCAGTACCGCAATCTGTCTGAATGCAGTTTGCTGTTCTAAGAAGGTCATGTGGTTTTGTGAGAGAGAGAGAGGAGACCAAATAGGTTTTCTCAGAGAGAGAGAGAGAGAGAGAGAGAGAGAGAGAGAGATAAAATTGGTTTCTGCAGCATGGCAAGCTGGCAGCTTGTTTAAAACCCCATTTTGAAGAGGGATCGTGAGTTCTGATTTCAGCCTGTTCAAAACCCTTTTGGTCCATACAAGAGGACATGGCTGGCTAGAGTGTTTCACCTGAAATAAGGGAAACAAAAAGGAACTCTGTGATGACCTGCAGAAGAAGATGCTATCATTTGGAAAATCCTGATGGGGCAAGTTTCTTCGGCAAGACACTGAAGTGGCTGATTGGAGGGAATTAGTTTGTGTGTGTCCAATGAGCAACAAATCTCTCTCTGAAACCAACAGGAACCTTCCTGAGTGGTAACCATTTACCTTTCAAGCACCAAAGCCCGGTGAACTTTATAAATGTTAAATTCTGTGCACAGTATAAGAATTGCCTGCAACCAGTGAACTTGGAGGAATGAGAAGTGAGATTGGACTTTGATTGAAAGAATTTTTCTGAACTTATACATATTACATACATGGGTGCTTAGAATTAGAAGGGGGTTAAGTTAGGTTAATAGTAATAAGTTAAAGTTTGATTCTGTTTTTATGTTTAAAGATAATTAAAAACTAATTTAAAAAGATAATTAAGTAACCATTTGTCTTGGTAAATTTCTATTGTTGCTGGGTTTTGGGGTCCTCTGGGCCCGTAACAATAAACTTTGCAGGGATAGTTAACATGATGTTGTGAGGGGCAGATCGTGCCTCAGGAACCTGAGTTTTCCAAGAAAGTAACAAAAGAAATTGATGAATGTGGGTCGGTGGATGTGCTATATGTGGATATTAGTTAGGCATTTGATAAAATCCAACCATGATTGGCTAAGTCAGAAAGTCATGAGGCATGGGTGTGGATTTGGAGTTGGCTTGCTTGCAGAAGGTAGAGGGTGACAGTGGATGCAACATATTTTGTCTGGTGATTTATGACTAGTGATTATCCACAGGAATCCATTTTGGGACCCCTACTCTTTGTAATTTTTATAAATTACTCAGATGAAAAAGTGGAGGGGCGAGTCAGTAAGTTTGCAGATGAATCAAAGGGTTGGAGATGTTGTGGATAGTTTAGAAAGTTGTTGAAGGATAGACACTGGATGCAGAGTTGTTGGAGAAGTAGCAGATTGAGTTAAAGCTAGATAAGTGTGAAGTGATGCACTTTGGAAGGTCAAGCTTAAAGGCAGACTATGTGATTAATTGCAAGATTCTTGAGCGTGGAGGAACAAAGGCATCTTGGGATCCAACTTAATGGATGCCTCAAGGTTGCCAAGCAAGTTGATAAGGTGGTTAAGAAAGTGTATGGTGTGTTGGGCTTCCATTAATTGGAAGATTGAGTTGAAGAGCTTTGAAGTCATGTTGCAGTTTGATAAAACACTGATTTGACCACATATGGCATGATGTGTTCAGTTCTGGTTGCTTCATTACAGGAAGGATGTAGATGCTTTAGAGAGGGTGCAGAGAAGATTTACCAGAATGTTGCCTGGATTAGAGAACATGTCATATGAAGCAAGGATGAAAGAGCTAGGCTTTTTCTCTTTGGAGCAATAAACAATAGACAATAGACAATAGGAGCTGGAGTAGGCCCTTCGGCCCGTCGAGCCAGCACCGCCATTTTACAGATCATGGCTGATCACTACCGTCAGTACCCCTTTCCAGCCTTACCCCCATAACCTTTAACTCCTTTGCCCACTAGAGTCTTATCTAAGGATAAGAGGTAAAGAAATAGAGACTTGTTAGATTATGAGAGACGTAAATCGGGTGGTCACCTAGTGACCTTCTTCCCAGAGTGACAACAGCAGTAACCAGAGGACATCTGTTTAAAGAGAGTGGAGGAATATTAGGAAGAGATATTAGAGCTCATTTTCTTGACACACAGAAAGTGATGGGATCTCAAATGCATTACTGAGGATAGAGGTAGAGGCTGGTACAATAGGTACATTTTTAAAACTCTTAGATAGGCACATGGGTGTAAGAGAAATAGGTTATGGGTGAGGAAGAGAAGGATGAGATTGCTGTGGTGCAATACACAAATCTCAGTAACATTACAATCACAGTATCTGCCGACTATCGTGTTTTACCTAGATTGTTGAGGAGTAGGTTTATTTAAATTAGCGCAACATCAAGGGCAAAAAGGCATTTGCTGTATTGTAATATTCTCTGTTCTAATAGAGTGTTTAAGTTAATGGAAGACACAGTGTAAGGCAAGTACCACTTTACCAACATCACATAAGTGGCAGTCATGTGGAACAAGGCGTGAAAAGATATCTGTGAGTGTACTGAAGACACAAGGAAGGAAACCAGTGACAATTCTAACTCATGATCACAGCCAAATTTTGGAATGTTTTTTGAGTGCTTTATGTTTTACAACTAACTCCACAGTGCAGGAACATGCTGCTATAATGGGACAAGTTCAATATTAAGTCATGAACCCTCCAGCAGAAGGTGTAGTACTTGATTGCTTCTATAGTTTAAAGCTGAAATAAATTTACAATGTAAATCAACTGGAAATGTTATTCCAGAGGTATGTTTCTGCAATGTTGCTGCAAAGAGTGGCTTGAAGCCATCATTTCATGGAAGCTCATATAAATGGCATTAGAAGTGAAGTTTAGAGGAAAGGATAAAAAGCATATATTTGTTCCACTCAGCAACCCCGCAGCATTCAAAAAGATCAGGTAAGAAATTGCCGGCATGTTCTTCACTGAAATAATTTCATTTTACTATCAATGAATTACTTTTATATCAATCTGTTGTAAACAAAATCAGTGAAGAATTGATTTGACATAAACATAAATGATTCAGACAACAAACATAAATGATTCAGACAACAAATTTTAATGACATATTGCAACACTATTATTGCTGAATTATTCTTCAGGCTCTCAAAATATTATTTTACTTACCTCAGAAGAGGAATGAAAATTGTAGATTTTATAAAAGGTTGCCTTATGATAATTAAGACTCTTCTTTCGTTCCTTGTTTTGTCTCATTCTTTTGAAAAAGACTCTGTTGAGTTATTTATGTTTTTCTGCATTTTACTTCATGCTTTACTGAAAAGTCCAAAATCTGCTCAGCTGATCAGCCCACTAAATATATGAATACAAGGCAGAGGAGCTCTAGGCCTCAGGGCTCCTGTCCTGAACCCAACTCTACCAATCAATGAAAGCATTGTTGTCCTACCTCAATACATTATGTCAGATCTCAATAGAGTTCCCCAGCTTTCCAAAAATTTATCTCAGTGTTTACTATATTAACTATGGAGCATAATCAGCTCTCCAGAGAAGAGAATTTCTAACATTTTCATTTATCCTAAATGTCATGTCCCTTGTTCTGATATTATATCTCATGGTTGTAGATTTGGCAGCCAAAAGAAACAAGCATGTGACATTTCACTTGTCAAGTCCCTTCAACGTCAATTGTCACCTCTCATTCTTCCGCACACCAGAGAATACAAGTGCCATTGCAATAAGTCTTTGGACATTATTTGATTCGTCAGGGCATCAAGGGTTATGGAGAGAAGACTGGGGAGTAGGGCTGAGTAATAAGGATCAGCTCTTAATTTAAAATGTAGAGCAGACCCGATGGGCTGATTGGCCTATTTCTGCTCTTATATCTGTAACATCCCAGGAATCAAAGAAATAAATTACATATTGTGCAGGTTCCAAGGTAAGTGCGCTCTTCCTGAAATAACAAGACCATCATTGAACATGATCCTCAAGGTGCTGTCTCTTCAAACACCAATAATTAGATTATCCTTTGACAGTGATGGGGATTTCTTTGTACTCTCAACAAACTCCAAATTAAGGCAATATCTATTACTTGCCTTCCAAATTCCTTACATATCTGTATTCTCATTTTTTATGTGTCATTCTGCTACTTGTCCTATTTTGGAAAGTCAAGCTGTCCTCTTTGGAAGAAGAAATTTAAAATGACATTGTCAGTGAAGAATGATATTCTCCTGGTTCAATCAATCTCTGTGCACAACTTTTCTTTTGCAGGTGGCAGTGAGGAGTGTCCCCTCATTGTAGACTGAAAAGTGAAGTAATGATTCAAAGTCTTTTAAAATCAATCATAATTTGTGAACCCTCGTACCAGAGTCAACCTAAATGATAGGTTAAATTTGATAAACAAGATTTCAAACATTATCAACCTTTGACTAAAACACTTTGTTTTATCTCCAAACAAATGGAAGTATTATGGCTGCCACAGAATCCATTTACTCAACTGCTGGAAGGAGAGATGGTTAAGAATGATAATATAAATGTTGACAATCTAGACCTACTTAGCACAGTACATAACTGAAGCTAGATTTGACAGACACAATAAACTCCGACCTCGTCACCCATCTTCTTTATGCACTCTATGAACAAAGGCATTTCAAACTCTGTGGCTGTATACTAATTTGCGTAATCCTATTCATTCATTCCCATGTTTGATGCCAGTTAAGCAATGCCATATTTTAAATGTCTTCATCCTTGTTTTCTGATTCCCCTATAGCTTTGCTCCCTTCTCTTAACCACCTCTGCCAATCTTATAACTGAGACATCAGATCCTTAAATTCTGACCTCATTCATCTCCAGTTTTAATTGCTCCATCAATCGCAATGCCTTCGACTCTGTCAAAATCCCTACTCAGTTTCCACCTTCATAAGATCATTCAATCATCCTAAAATTTAGTAATCCAGGTTGATGTCAAATTTCCTTCAATAATCTTTCTACAAAGCACCTTCTAATATTTTATGAAGCTGAAGCTGAACATAAGTACGAGTTGTTATTTATGAAGTAGCTGTCTGATTCTAAAGCTTTGCATTTTTCTTTCTCACTGGCAACAATGCAATGATTTGACATTCTTCTGTTGGTGGTAAAGAAGGAAATATTTCAAAGGAAGGAAAAGCAGTCCTCCTAGTGGCTGAAGCAGGATTAACATCTGCAAATGGATCAATACATGGAAAAAAAGTCAAATTAAATTTATAAATAGAATCCAAAATACAAATTTCTGTTCATTTAATTCAGTATTCATCTTCATCACTGCACTTTCATCTCGCATTTCTCTCCATACATGTTGGAAACATTCTGCCTAACTCCAACATTATCTTGGTTTGATGATTCAATATGGAGAACATAGTGCTGAATAGGGAAAAATAGTTTTTTGAAATAAACACATTTTACAAAACAGTTTATGGTTCATAAATGTAATGTAATCTGCCGAACTTGCAACTGTATCTCTCATTTATCGACAAATTAGAGAAATTAATGGACAAATGCTTCACATACTTACCCATCTGTAACATTACTTGCACTGAAGCAATTCATGGGTAACAATACATAATAAGTTTGAATAATAATCTATTTAGTAAAAGCACATTCTCCCATTAGGGATCGAAAAATCCTGACTTATGGTCTTCTAGTGCTCCCTTTATGTGGTGGACCTTTGAATTTTTTGAATATTTTGCAACTTGTTCCACCACACAGTCCAATCATGCCAGCAAATTTTTATCCTTTCCCCCTGGGGGGTGTGCAGTTGCAAGTAAGACCACAATTCAATAAGAAGGGAGGCATAATTTCTTTTGTCAATATTAACAAATATAATTTTCATTTATGTAATCTATCCAGCACAGGAAAAATAACCAAGGCAATTTTTCCAGTTGTGCACCCAGACAATGAACCAGCAACGTGACAAAATCTTTGGTTAAAGAGATGGTTTATTGTTCAGGGAGAGGGAAAATTAAAGCATGTCTCTGAGTTTCAGATTTATTGTCAGAGTACATATATGACATCACATACAACCCTAAGATTCCTTTTTCCTGCAGATGCAGCAGAATTACTACTAATTGACAGTGCAATTAGAATGGCCACTAATTGGTAGTGATTGGGAGCTGAATGTCCAAGGGTACATAGTGAATAGGAAAGATAGGCAAGTAGGTAGATAGAGGGAGTGGTGTGGGCCTGAAGGTAAGCAATGATATTAACTCACTAGAAAGAAGGGTCATAGGGTCAGAAGTGGTAGAATCCTTATGGGTTGAGTTAAGAAATGGCAAGGGTATAAGGACCCTATTAGCAGTCATATTAGCCTCTGGATGTCCATTAGCCCTAAAACTACAGTCAGGAAGTGGACTACGAGTTACAGCTGGAAATGAAAAAAATGTGTCAGAGGAAAATGTCAAAATAATTATGGAGGATTTTAACAGGAAAGGAGATTGGGAAAGTCAGGAAGATACTGGATCTCAGGAGAGGCAGTTTGTAGAACACCTACGGAATGGCTTTTTGGAGCGGCTTGTTGATGAGCCCCACCGGGGGATCGGCGGTTTCGGATTGGGTGATGTGTAATGAACCTGAGGTGATTAAGGAATTAAGGAAGTAGTGATCATAATATGATTGAGTTCAGTTTCAAATTTGAAAAAGTAAAGCTGATATCAGGTGTTTCAATATTTCAGTGGAACAAAGGAAATTACAGTGGAATGAGAGAGGAATTGGCCCAAGTTGACTGGAAAAGTAAGCAAGATGGAGGGACAACAGAGCAGAATTGGATGATATTTCTCCAAGAAATAAAGTGCAGGATATATTCCAAGAATAAAGAAAATTATGAATGGAAAAATGGCACAAATGTGGCTGCAAGAGAGGTTAAGGCTAAAATAAAAGCAAAATGGAGGGCAGACAAGGAAACAAAAATTAGTGGAAAAACAGGACTGGGAAACTTTTACAGAAAGAGACAAAGAAAGTCATTAGGAAAGAAAAGATGAATTATGAAAGGAAGTTGGCAAATAACATACAAAAGGATACTGAGTAAATCACAAAATTGTGCAGACACAGAATAAAAATAGTGGAATAAAATCACACACAAAATGGTGGAGAAGCTCAACAGGTCAAACAGTGGCCTTTATGCAACAAAGGTAAAGATACATCACCATCAAAGGATGAGAAGATGCCAGTAAGCGTCCGAACAAAAGAGTGGGGGGAGTGGTGGGTGGGGGAGAAGTGGAGGTGGCAAAGGCAGGAGATGATAGGTGAAGAAAGAAGGGAGAGGCAGCAGCAATGAAGGGGAGGAGGGATGACCAGGTAGGTTGGAGAACTGGAAAGAAAGGAAAAGGGAAAGGGGAAAGAAAAGGTGACTAGGTTTAGTGGAAGGCAGTAAAGTCAATTTTAATGCCGTCTGGCTGGAGAGTGCCCAGATGGAAAATAAGGTGTTGTTCCTCCATTCTGCAGGTGATCAGGGTGGGACAGTACACAAGCCCATGGACAGACATGTGAGCATGGGAGTGTGAGCCAGAATTGAAATGGTTGACTACTGGGAGGTCGCTGTGGTGGCAAACAGAGTGGAGATGCTGAGCGAAGCGCTCTCCCAGTCTGAAACCAGTTTTTCTGTTGTAGAGAGTGCTACAAAGAGTGCACCGGATGCAGTAAATAAGTCCTCTGGATGTACAAGTGAAGTGTTGCTTCATTTGAAAGGCCTGTTTGAGGTCCGGGCTGTGGTGAGGGAGGAGTTGTGGGCGCAAGTGTTGCACCTCCTACGGGCACAGGGCAAGGTGTCAGGGGACCGATGGATGGGAAGGGATGAGTGCACGAGGGAATTGTGGAGGGACCTATCCCTAGGGAAGGCCGAGAAGGCAAGAGAAGGAAAAATGTGTCCGGTGGTGGGATCCTGTAGAAAGTTCCGGAAATTCCGACGGGTAATGTGTTGAATGCGGAGGCTGGTGGGGTGGTAGGTGAGGATGAGGGGATTCTGTGTTTGTTGCGTCTGGGGGAAGAGGGGGCCAGGGCAGGTGAGCGGGAGATAAGAGATGCGGGTGAGGACTGAGTTGATGGTGGTGGAGGGAACCCACATTTGTGGAAGAAAGCAGACATTTCAGATGATCTGTTCTGGAAGACCTCATCTTGGAAACAGATGCAGCAGAGATGGAGAAATTGAGAGAAAGGAATGGAATCCTTGCAGGGGACAGGGTGTGAGGAAATGTAGTCCAGGTAATGGTGGGAGTTGGAGGGTTTGTAGTATATGTTGGTGGACAGCTTGTCTCCCAAGATGGAGACAGGGAGATCCAGGAAGGGGAGAGTAGTATTTGAGATGGACCAGGTGAGTTGAGATACTAAGAGTTTTAAAAAAATATATGAAGAGTCAAAGAGAGACATGGGTAGATATAGGACTGATTGAAAATGATGCTGGAGAAATTATAATGGGTAACAAGGAGATAGCAGAGGAACTAAGTGAGTATTTTACATCAGTTTTCACTGAGGAAGACAATAGCTTGGCTGTCAGAGGTCTCAGGGAATAGAATTAAATAAAGTCAAGATTACTGGAAAGATAGTGCTTAGTAAGATAAATGGGCTAAAGATAGATAAGTCTCCAAGACCAGATGAGGTGCATCCTTTGTTTCTGAAGGGAGTGGACTTTTGAAATTGAGGAGGCATTGGAAATTATTTTCCAGAAATTAATAGAGTCTGGTGAGGTTCCAGAGGATTGGAAAGTGGCAAATGTAGTTCTGCTGTTTAAGAAATGAAGGAGGCAGAAAAAAAAGGAAATTATAGGCCTATTATTCTGACGTCAATGGTTGGAAAGTTATTGGAATTGATCCTCAAGGATGAGGTTATGAAGTACCTCGAGGTGCATGACATGATAGGTCCAAGCCAGCATGGTTTCATGAAGGGAAGGTCCTGCTTGTCCAACCTATCGGAATTTTTTGAGGAATTCTCAAGTAGGGTGGACAAGGGAGAGGCTGAGGATATTGTGCATTTGGATTTTCAAAAGGCCTTTGAGAAGGTATCACATAAGAGGCTGCTTAATAAGATGAGAGCACATGGAATTACAGGAAAGATATTAGAGTGGGTGGAGGATTGGCTGATAGGCAGGAAGCAAAGGGTGGGAATAAAGGGATCCTGTTCTGGTTGTTTGCCTGTTACTAGTGGTGTTCCGCATGGGTCAGTGTTGAGGCAACTTCTTTTTTCAATGTATATTAATGATTTAGATAATGGATTGAATGTTTTTGTGGCTAAGTTTGTAGATGCCACCAAGCTAGGAAGTGTTGAAAAGATTGCAGAGAGACTTGGACAGCTTAGGAGAGAGGGAAAAGGAATGGTAAATGAGATACAATGTTGAGAAATGTACAGTTATACATTTTGGAAGAGGAAATAAACAGGCAGATTATTATTTGGATGGGGAAAAAGCAAATTTCAGAAGTGCAAAGGGACTTGAGGGTCCTCGTGCTAGATAACCTAAAGGTTAACCACCAGGTTGGATTGGCAGTAAAGAAAGTGAATGCTATGTTGACATTCATTTCAAGAGGAATAGTGTATAAGAGTAAAGAGGTGTTGATGAGGCTCTATGGGGCACTGGTGAGACCTCATTTGGAGTACTGTGTGCAGTTTTGGGCCCCTTATCGTAGAAGGTATATATTGATGTTGGAGAGAGTACAGAGAAGATTTACCAGGATGATTCCTGGAATGCAAGGGCTAACATATGAGGAATGTTATCGGCTCTTGGACTGTATTTATTGGAGTATAGAAGAATGAGAGGGGATCTCATGGAAACATTTCAAATGCTGAAGGGTTTGGACAGAGTAGGTGTGAATAAGATGTTTCCCTTGGTGGGTGAATCCAGGACAAGAGGGCACATCTTCAAATTAGAAGGTACCCATTTAAAACAGAGATGAGGAGAAATTTCTTTAGCCAGAGGATCGTGGACGTGGAATTAGTTGCCACGTACAGCTGTGGAGGCCCGATCATTGGGGAGTTTAAGGAGGAAATTCCTAGGTATCTAATCAGTCAGGGTATCAAGGGATATGGGGTAAAGGTCAGAATTTGGAACTAGATGTGAGAACGATTTAGCTCAGGGTGGAATTGTGAAGCAGACTTGATGGGCTGAATGGCTTACTTCTGTTCTTTTATCTTGTGATCTCATGAAAAAGTAAACTGTACACAGCGTAAAACAAGTAAAGAATTGTAAACAGATAATGAATGTAAACAAACTGACTGCAACACAGAGAGAACAAAAAGAAAATCAATAAAATGCACAAGTAAGAGTCCTTATATTAAGTTCGATTAAGTCCAAGTTAAGCATAATTGTGAAAGAACTGGGAGAGGTAGAGATTGTACATAGACCTTCAAGACATGCAGAGAGTACGAATAAAGGAAGGGCATGACAGGCAATGAGTGAAATTTTTAGACAGAATCAACAGGGACAATCATGATATGTGAATGGAGTTCGGTAAGAAATTAAACCTGGGAAGGTGAGACAGTGAGAGGTCAGTCAGGAGAACATTGGTCCAATCCGTTCTTCATTGTACTGTATTTATTATATAAAAAACATTAAAACAGATTGTGAAAAAAAATGAAGAGGATTTCTTCTTTCAACACTTTTCATGTAGATTTTTTGTAATCTCCCCCCTAGTACCTTAATTTACACTGATCTAAACACTTTGGCTGAGGGGAAATTGTCTTTGTTTACTCAGGTAAAGCCCTCTATAATTCAATAAATATAAATTACGTTTTTCGTTATCTTCCTCTGCTCCAAATTTAGCTCATCTAGATTTTCTTCATTGCTATAGTTTTATTAACCGGCAACATCCATTTGTTGCCTTTGCACCCTCTTGACTGCAATCGCATTTTTATCCACTAATGTGGTCGTTGCACACAGTTGTGGTATGAGTTTTCTGCCACAGTATTCTAAACCATGCTAATAAAGTAAAATGTTCTGCATAATTTTCAGCTACCTTATGAGTTTGCTGCCTTCGGGGAACTGTGGGAAAACACTCCTATGATCTCCTTCTTCCTCCAAACTATTCAATACCCTCAGCAGTTAACGAGCACCCCCTCGTGTTGTTGCACTTCCACAAATGCAATGCATCATGCTTCTCAGGATAAAATTCCTTTGCCACTTTTCTTCTCAACTGACATAATCTTTCTTTTCTCCCTAAAGTCTTAAGTTTGCTCCTTGACATCAAGAAGAGAAGAGATGAGGTTGAAGCTCAGTTTTGAGCCAGAGATGATGGAAGCACAGACCAGAGAAGAGTACAGTACAGGAATAGGTCCTTCAGCCTACATGTATGTGCTGAACATGGTCCAAATCAAACTCCTGTTGTTGCTGCTTACACCTGGTAGAAATCCTCCTATCCCCTTCATATTCCTGTGTCTCGCCGGAAGCCTCTTAAATACAACTTTTGTATTGGCCGCACTTTGGCCACAACTCCTGTCAGCCCATCCCAAGCACTTACCATGCTCTTGCACAAAAACAGACATAACCCTTAAATTTCCTCTTCCTCACTTTAAATGCACATCCTCCAGTGTGCAACACCTTTACCTGGGAAAAAGATTCTCATTCTACACCCAACCAGTGTCTCTCATTATTTTAAGCACCTTACCAGATCTCTCAACAGTGTCAGGTCTACCCACATCCTCCTCTGCTCCAAAGGTATAAAAAAAACAAGTTTGTCCAATCTCTCTCCATTACTCACACCTTTCAACCAGGCAACATCCTGTAACCTTTCCAAAGCCTTCACGCCCTTCTTGTAATGGGGTGACCAGAATTGCCTACAGCAGTCCATATGCAGCCTAACCAAAGTTTTATCTAACTGTAACATGACCTTCGTACTTTTATATTCAATTTCACCTCCATATAGACAACACCTCATACATCCCCCTTATATTTCACGTCCACATACGCAACACCTTGCACTTGGCCAGATTAAACGCCAACAGCCATTTCTCTGTCCATATCTGTAACTGATCCATATCCTGTTGTATTCTTTGATAACCCTCTACACTGTCCACAACTCAATCAGTCTTGGTAATGTACCCACTTACTTTTTCATCCAAATCATTTAAGTATATCACAAATAACAGGGGTCTCACTATCCCTCCCTGCAGAACACCACTGGTCACAGGCCTTCAGCCTGAATAAGTCTTCCGCCACTACCCTCTTTTATGAGCCATTGAATTTTATATCCAAATTATTAACAATGTAGGTCCTATGCAACTGCACCTTCTAAATCAGCCGACCATGAGGGACTTTGTCAAATTCCTTACTAAGGTCCATGGAGGCAACATCCACTGCTCCACCCTCATCAACCCCCCTCAAAAAATTCAATTTGGTAATACATGACCTGCCTTTGACAAATCTGACCATAATTTTCCAACTGGGCATAAATCCTATGCCTTAGTATCCTTTCCAATTTTTTCCCTACCACTGATGCAAGGTTTACTGGCATACAATTTCCTGGATTATCCTTTTTTTTCCCTTCTTGAACAAAAGCTCCCCAATCCTCTGGAACTTCTCCTGTCACTAGAGATGATGCAGAGATCTTTGTCAAGTCCTAGACATCTCTTCACTTGCATCTTTCAAAAGATATATCCCATTACGACGCGGAGACTCATCTGCCTTAATGCTCCTCAAAAGACCGAACACTACCTCTTTTTTGATCTCAAAATACCTTAACACTGGAACATTCTCCACATTATGCTCCCTGTCCATGTCCTTCTTCTTGGTAAACATCAATGCAAAGTATTCATTTAGTTCCTCGCCCACTTCGTCTGACTCCATAGATTGTCTCCTTTGTCCTATCTTCTCCATCGCCATTCCCTTATTTTTAATGCAAGTATTCTGTATTTCATCAATCCTGCTCACCAACAACATTTCATGGGCCTTTTTGGCCTTCCTAATGCCCTGCTTGAACTCTTTCCTGCAATCTTTATACAGCATAATCTCTGTTATCTGGAATTCAAGCAACTGGCAACCTCAAGCAACCGGCAAAAGAATTGTGGAAAATAAATATATAAAAAAATATATAAAAGTTAAACAATCCCTTTATCAAAACAAGGGGAAAATTCTCTCTTAATTAATGATATGATCCATGACAACCATATTTAAACCCATGTTTAACCAGTTAATCTAAAAAAACAATTAAAAAAGGAATGTTTAATTTAGTCTTGTTTATTTTCTATCCTGTACTATATTGGATTATATTATGATAAGGAGATGAACAGTTTGTTACCATATTGATTGAATTTGATGTTTTAAAGAAATATTGTTAAATAAACAATTATGGATAAGTTTTTGATTTACATTTATATTTAATTTGTGATATGCATGATATGACCTGTTCTTTGTTATATTAGATGACTTTTTTTGTAGATTTATATGTTAAACTCAATAAAAATATTTTTTATTGATAAAAATATTTAAAATTCCGCCCCCTCATGGTTAGTCCACCAATCGTGCAACACACAATCTCAAGCAACTGGCAAATTCACTTATCCGGCATCTACCAATTCCCATAGGTGCCAGCTACTGGAAGTTTTACTGTATTCCTCCAGGTCCCTGTTTGATTGTAGTTTGATTCCATTCAAGATAATGGTCAGGACAGCAGTTAGTATGAATGGCCTAGGCACAGAATTTGTGCCTCAAGCTGAACTTAATGGCGTTGCTTCGTTCAAAATTTAATTGCAGAAAATTGTGACACAAATATGCCATTTTTTTCAAGTTAATCAAAATGACTTGTGTGTATATATATCTTAGCAGAAAAATAAAGACCTTGTATGATGCATCAATCAAAGATGAACTATTGAACCATTCTGAATACCACAGGGTTGTGGAACAAGTAAAGCATAGAAATGTAGCATATTGATATGTGCAAACAAAACTTGTAAGTCATGGTCTTGTGTAAAGAAAGAAAATCATTCACTGTGATAACTGCCCATATAATTACTTGAAATTTGTATCCATTGCAATATGAATTTGCCACATTGATGAATAGCACATCACAAACAAATTACAGCGAATGATGTGTTTCACATGCACGTCAATTTCTGGGATGCACGAACATTTCTGAGCTATGCATTTCTAGGACTCTCTCATAATGATGAATGACAACAACTGAACGGCGAAGACACTAAATGAATCTTTTCTTTATTATTTTCAAACACATACAAAGGTGAGAGAAAAAAAAACAAATTGACTGAATTAGTTAAATTGTATTTGATTGAATTTTAAATTAGAAAGTGAGTAGCAAGTGATTTCTGTTTCTTCAGCAATAAAGCACTAATTTTATTGGCAATAAAGTAATATTTCAGATAGTAGTAGTGTGTGTGTGAATCCTCAGTATAGGAAAGGGGAATTAATGTGCATTTGAAAGTACAATCAAAATCGGGTCATGGAGTTATCAAAGTCAGAATCAACTTGTCAATGGTGGCCAAATTAACTACCTGAGCAAATCCCATTGGTCTATCTTTAGCCCACATCCCTCTAAATCTTTCCTATCTACATATCCCTCTAAATATCATTTAAATGTTGTCATTGTACCTACCTCTACCACGTCCTCATTCCATGTGTCCTCCAGCCTCTGTGCATTGTACTGAAGTATATGACAATTAAC
The DNA here is from genome assembly GCF_036971445.1 of Narcine bancroftii. Taxonomy (NCBI): domain Eukaryota; kingdom Metazoa; phylum Chordata; class Chondrichthyes; order Torpediniformes; family Narcinidae; genus Narcine; species Narcine bancroftii. The sequence goes on from NC_091471.1 coordinate 30,124,064, forward strand.
TCTCATCTCCTGTTGCCCTTTGTGTGGAAAAAAAATGCCTCTCAGGTGGCCCTTCCCTCTCATCTCCAATGTCTGCCCTCTACACTGTCTATCACTGGAAAATTAACTGTCACCATTCATCTTATCGATGCTCCTCATAATTTTATATACCTCTACAGTCATCCCCCATCTTCCTACACTCCAGAAACAAGCCCCAGCCTATCTGGCCTCACAAGGAATTATAAGAAAAGCCCACCTGTCCCAGTAGTATCTGTAGCAGACTTTAGCAGGGATTTTATCTGAAGGTTACACCTGGCAATGGAGTCAGGTGACTCAGGATTTGAAAAGCTTAGATCAGCGGGAAACTAATTGGGCAATAGAGATCAAGTAATCCAGGGGACTTGTGTTTTTTTTCATAAACTTGTGACATAGGGTGGAATTAATTCACTTCAATTCAGCAGTCTGGAGATGAAATTATTGACCGGAGTTCCACATTGTACATTCAGTTGTGAGTAGGAAATACACAAGTAACTAGCTTTTTTTCAACACATCCTTGCGAAATGTTCCTGTACAATTTCTTTGTTAATTGACATCCTTCCTATTGCTGGGAAAACAGAATTGCACACAATATTCCAAGTGTGACCTCAGCAATATCTTGTACAGTTATAACATTACTTCACAACTTTGACCAATGAAGTTAAGTGAACCAAATTCCTTCTTCACCACCTTATCTACCTGGGTTGCTATAATGTAAATTGTGTAGGATCATGTGGCCTCTCCATCTGAAATCACATCACCTGTCAATCAAGGTTGGACTTTGCCCACCCATTAGTGCACACCTGATTAAATCACTTACTGATTACTTGGGCCTCACTCCCCATCTTACCGCACATCAAAAACCTGCCACGTGCAACAGCCCATTCTATTTGATCCTTGCTCTGACTGCGAACTCTGTTCTATGCCAGGTCGCAAACTGTGGACATTGTTGGTAAGGTGTGCACTACACTGAGAATGGGAATACTTAGCATTGAGCTATATCCTGTTGGAACAGGGAACCAGGAGTACATGTTGAAGTCCTTGCATAGTAAGACTGTGCTAATTACTGGTTATTACTGGGTGAGGGTGTGTGGGTGGATGTGGGTGTGTGGGTGGATGTGGGTGTGTGGGTGGGTGGATGTGGGTGTGGGGGTGGATGTGGGTGTGGGGGTGGATGTGGGTGTGGGGGTGGATGTGGGTGTGGGTGGGTGTGGGGGTGGGTGTGGGGGTGGGTGTGGGGGTGGGGGTGGGGGTGGGGGTGGGGGTGGGGGTGGGGGTGGGGGTGGGTGTGGGGGTGGGTGTGGGGGTGGGTGTGGGGGTGGGTGTGGGGGTGGGAGTGGGGGTGGGTGTGGGGGTGGGTGTGGGGGTGGGTGTGGGGGTGGGTGTGGGGGTGGGTGTGGGGGTGGGTGTGGGGGTGGGTGTGGGGGTGGGTGTGGGGGTGGGTGGGTGGATGTGGGTGGGTGGGTGGATGTGGGTGGGTGGGTGGATGTGGGTGGGTGGGTGGATGTGGGGGTGTGGGTGGATGTGGGGGTGGGGGTGGGTGGATGTGGGGGTGGGGGTGGGTGTGGAGGTGGGGGTGGGGGTGGGGGTGGAGGTGGGGGTGGGGGTGGGGGTGGGTGTGGGGGTGGGGGTGGGTGTGGGGGTGGGGGTGGGGGTGGGGGTGGGGGTGGGGGTGGGGGTGGGTGTGTGTGGGTGGATGTGGGTGGATGTGGGTGGATGTGGGTGGATGTGGGTGGATGTGGGTGGGTGGGTGTGGGTGTGGGTGGATGTGGGTGTGGGTGGATGTGGGTGTGGGTGGATGTGGGTGTGGGTGGATGTGGGTGTGGGTGGATGTGGGTGTGGGTGGATGTGGGTGTGGGTGAATGTGGGTGTGGGTGAATGTGGGTGTGGGTGGGTGTGGGTGGGTGTGGGTGGGTGTGGGTGGGTGTGGGTGGGTGTGGGGTGGGTGTGGGTGGGTGTGGGTGGGTGTGGGTGGGTGTGGGGTGGGTGTGGGGTGGGTGTGGGGTGGGTGTGGGGTGGGTGTGGGGTGGGTGTGGGGTGGGTGGGTGTGGGTGGATGTGGGTGGATGTGGGTGTGGGTGGATGTGGGTGTGGGTGGATGTGGGTGGATGTGGGTGTGGGTGGATGTGGGTGTGGGTGGATGTGGGTGTGGGTGGATGTGGGTGTGGGTGGATGTGGGTGTGGGTGGATGTGGGTGTGGGTGGATGTGGGTGTGGGTGGATGTGGGTGTGGGTGGATGTGGGTGTGTGGGTGGATACCCTGTTACTATTTCCCCATGTGTGCAATAAAGATTATCCTTTATTTGTTTAGCCTGTGTCTGAATTCATTTCTCTGTGAACCCACCAAACCTGATTTGATCACATGCAACAGTTGCCATTTTTAAGGAACTACACAAGGTCTATTTGTTCTACAGCACTCTCCACGGCCCTGCCATTTACTGTGTAAGTCCAGTCCTGGTTTAACTTTCCAAAATGCAACCCCTTGCACTTGTTGAAATTAAATTCCTCTGCTATAATTAGCCCATTTTCACAGTTCACTTCACTCCTTGCTATTTTAGATAACTTGCTTTGCTTTCCATGATACCACTAATTTTATTGTCATTTACAAATGTACTAACCATGCCAAGTTGTTAATATACATTACAAACAACAATGGGTGAGCATTGATCGCAATGGCAGAGCATGAGTCACATGTCCAATCTGAAAAACAGACACTTTCTTTTCAATACCACTCTCTGATTTCAACCACCAAGCTAAATTTTGTATCTCATCCTAGATTCAATTTTATCCACCCTTGTGAAGCAACTTTTCAGGACCTTGTCAAAGGGCTTAATAAAGTATGAATGCACACAATGTGTACCAGCTTGTCCTCATGGTCATCTCTTCAAAAAAACTCTATTCAATTTCTCCCTGAGCTGAATATCCATGACACTGGACAACAATTTTTTTCCCCAAAGTTTGCTTCTTGAAAAAAATAGAGGATTAATATAGACAATGTCAAGCTGAACCCAAAAAATAATTTTATATTTGCTATATCTCATAGGAAGTTGGTGAAACATTAAATTAACTTTTATTGAATTTAGCATGTTTCATCACATATGATGCTGACACATTGTGCGAGTTCAACTCACCCTAAAAATAGTTTACTGCTTATTTTTGTTTGTACTCAGCATCCGATGCCTCTTGTTTGAGCATCCAACAACAGTTGGCCAGCATTTTGATGGATTCCAGCTGCTCTGTTGCTGCTTTTCCATGGTCACAATATCCTGTGAAACCTTTTACCATGTTCGTCACTGACTGCACCAAGTTCAGCAGAGAAGACGTCCAAGTGTAAATGGAGAAAATGAATTTTCAAGGACATGTTACACCTCATGGTCTTGTATACTTGAAGTAGACTTAAAAATGACAGGATATCACAAAAATAGGCTATAATCTTAAAAAGTGGTATGTGGTAAGAAAATTTTAAGGTGATTTTTATGTTCAACAGCCTAAAATCTACAAAATATACCCAAAAGTATGAAGGAAGAAAAAGTTTAATTGTCCAGTCCTTGCCTTTCCAAATGATGAAAGATCCTGTCCCTCAAAATTCCTGTCAGTAACGTCACCCTCATTGATATAGCTTTACCAGCCAGTACCGTAGGTCCTAGTATGTCCTTGCAGCCTTTCTTAAATAGTCACAAAATTAGCCACCCTCTGGTCTTCTGGCTCCTCACTTATGGCTAATAATACTTATTTATCTGCCAGAGGCTCTGTAATTTCTTTCCTAATTTCCCACATGATACATTTGATCAAGACCTGAGGATTTATCCATTGCAATGCACTTGAAGACTCCCAACAATTTATCTTTGTAATGTGGATATGTTTCAGGATGTCGCAGAGGGATACAAGAAAAGAGGTAAATGCTGTGATTAAACATGCTAGCCCTGATTTTCTAAATTATGACTTCTGAAGAAAAAAATTAGGAAATTATAACTACACCTTTGATCAAGAAGCGGTGGAGGGATAAATTCAGTAAACCAAAGCACTGGGCAAAAACTCTAAAGACAATAATCAAAGACAGGATAGCAGTCATTTGGACAAGTGTAGATTGCTTTCAGCAAACCAGAATGGATTCACTGAAGACAAACTATGTCAACTACCCTGGGAGACATTTTTGATGAAGGTATAAAGGGAGCTGGTGCAATATGCATGAACTTGATGACACTTGGATGAAAGGCCACATAATCAACATGTCACCATGACTGAAGATCACAGAATAAAAGGAAATTGGTGGAACAAAACAAAAGGGATGGTGGCAGTGAAAGACTAAAGGGAAGTGTGGCATCCCCAAGGTATTTTGAACATAACTTCTTTTCATTTGAGTAAAAACACAATGCTGGAGAAACTCAGCAGGTCAAACAGTGAACTTTATATAGCAAAGATCAAGCTGCACAACTAATGTTTTGGGCTTAAGCCCTTCATTAAAGGATGAGCAAAATGTAGGTAGGCACCCAAACAAATTTAAGTGCTTACATTTGCTCATCCCTTAATAAGGGGCTTAAGTCCAAAACATTAGTTCACTGTTTCACCTGCTGAATTTCCTCAGCATTTTGTTTTTACTTCAGCGCCGGGGTCTGCAGACTTTGGCATTTTCCTCCTCACTGGACTTGGACTTGGATGTAGTGGTCACATTTTCCAAGTTGCAGGTGACATAAAATTTAGAGACGCAACATATTGGAGATTAATGAACAGTTTGTAGAATTGCTGGCTGGATGGCAGATTAAAATTTGATGCCGGAAAATGTAAAAAAAGGTTTCAAGTTTGTAAGGTCAATGAGAAGCAACAAATCCTGGAATTGGTCAAGAATAGAAATTGGGCTGCATGTGTGGAAGGTGTTAGGCGAGAAAATGGTTAAGTCTTGATGGGATACTTGGCTTCATAGGGGAAAAGATGGCAAGCAACCAAATTATAATGATTATTTGGAAAAAGACTGCGACATTTTAGGCTTCTTGCCTTGGAGAAGATGGAGAAAAATTTTACTAAAATAATAACACATGTGGGATAGAACAGAAAAGGTGAATTTGTGCTTTATGGAACAACAAGGTTGTGAGGGGATCTGACAAAGGTATTTAAAATCATGAATACAGAGAATAGATCAACTTTTCCCATTGATAGTCTAGAGCTGAGGAACATCAAGGAGTGTACAAAATGTACATAAAAATAAATGAAAATCTGACATAAGGACTCCCCCCACCAAGACAACGATTTTAAAATCTGGAAATGCCAGCCAAGAGTACTAGTTTTGGTGCAGGACAATAAGGAGAGGACAAGTCAATGGGATCAGCTTTGACAGTGAGCCATAACAGAACGGAAGGACTGAATGACCTCTTTAATGCCATAAACATTCAAGGAAATCATTTCGAGGTCGAAGATTGTCACAGATATCACTAAAATGTAATGTTAGTTAATTTAAAAAAAGTACTTTTAAAGCATTTGCAACTCATCTTATCTTCAAAGATAGGAACTGATTTGCAGTTGGGTTGACCCTGGGAATTCCTGCCATCGTGTTAATTTTGCTGCAAACTCGAAAAGTTTACAGTTTCAAACCACATTTGGCTTCCCAATTCCAGTACCCGGAAAGAGGTCAAGGTTCCAGGTAACTTCGTGCACCGTCAGCTCCGATGTTTCTGTCATTTCAACCCAAGGGCCACTCAGAAAGTCAACAAGTTTCGTAACACACACACACAGAGTTGCAGCTGAGGAGCACAACACTCCGGCGTGTTGTGCGCAAAGTCCCAGAGGACAAAGGGTAAAACTGCAGGAGAAAGCGAGGGAGAAAAGAAGGATTTCGGACTGGTCACTCGGCTCAACCTTATTCTATCTGAACGAACAAAAACATGACGAAAGTGGCCTGAGCTGCCACCTCTTCCTAACGCAGAGACGCTATTGTTTCAAGCATTTTCATGTCACATCTTAAGGGGCTGGCGGGGGTCTGGGGGGGGTCTGGGGGGGGCTGGCGGGGGTCTGGGTGGGGGTCTGGGTGGGGGTCGGCCTGGCGGGGGTCTGGGTGGGGGGGGGCTGGCGGGGGTCTGGGTGGGGGGGGGCTGGCGGGGGTCTGGGTGGGGGGGGGCTGGCGGGGGTCTGGGTGGGGGGGGGGCTGGCGGGGGTCTGGGTGGGGGGGGGCTGGCGGGGGTCTGGGTGGGGGGGGGCTGGCGGGGGTCTGGGTGGGGGGGGGCTGGCGGGGGTCTGGGTGGGGGGGGGCTGGCGGGGGTCTGGGTGGGGGGGGGCTGGCGGGGGTCTGGGTGGGGGGGGGGCTGGCGGGGGTCTGGGTGGGGGGGGCTGGCGGGGGTCTGGGTGGGGGGGGCTGGCGGGGGTCTGGGTGGGGGGGGGCTGGCGGGGGTCTGGGGGGGGGGTGCTGGCGGGGGGCTGGCGGGGGGCTGGCTGGGGGGTGGGTAAAGGGGGTCTCATCTTACCAGCCAGGAAGATGCACAGAGCACAACGTTTGAAAGATTTCAATTAAAGCACATTTTTTTTTACAAAGGATTCCAACGAGATTATTATTAATATCACGTACAAACCTTCTATTATTTTGGGTCGAAAGTCCCTTCGCTGTTATTCAGGCATGCCACTACAGAGAAATTGCTAAGTTCATGCTTTTTGTCCCAGTCGACGTTTGTATAAACACCCTCCACCCCAGAACAAACGATCGCTCCACTGCGCTTCTTTCCGCGTCAAATTGGACTTAGCTACAAATGCACGCAATCCCTTCACAAACACGCGACGACACCAAGGTATTTCGGTCCTTTGAGCACCAATCCGAACAACGTTGTCTGATTGACTTACTCATCAGCACACACATCATTTCTAGCCTCCTGCAAACTGTCTCAGCAGCACATTTGTTCACATAGGCATTCCCTCCAAACTCCAAGTCACAACCATTACAAGACAGGCAGTTAAACACAACTTGCAATGATAAAGACAAACACAAGATAATCCCCAAAATTGTGCATTGAGCTGCTGTCGTATCACAACATTGAAATGATCCAAATAGACTTGCAAAGTCGCTGCCAGCAATGTGCAAGCAAATGTACACTTTATTGAGTGAGAAAAGGGTGGATTAACATTTTTCTCTTTAAAATTGAAATTTAGACGGACAGCAGGCCAATTCGACCGCCCAGTTAACACCCCGTTAACCTGCACCCCGGTATGTTTTCTTACAAAAGGCAGGAGGAAACCGGAGCCCCCCAGGGAAAACCCATATGCAGACAAGGGGAGAACGTACAAACTCTTTCCAGGACAGAGCAAGGTTTGAACCCAGATCCGGTCCTGATCGCCTGCGCGGTAAAGGTGTTGCACTAACCACTGCGCTAATTTGGCACAAGATAGTTCTCAGAGTTGTATTACAGGAGGATATTGTACTCATGTTTTACAGGATTTAAAATGTAATAAGAAAGGATCAAGGGTTAAAAAAAAAGAGACTCGTGGGAGTTATATACTGGCCTTCGAAAAGTTGCTGGGATGTGGGGTGCAGATAACCACAGGAGTTAGAGAGGCAGTTACAGTGGTCATAGAGACTACAATATTGCAGGTAGATTGAGAAAATTAGATTGGTAAGTGAAGGAATTTGTAAAATGCCTGTGAGATGGCATTTTAGACCAGTTTGTGTCAAGTCCACCAGGTTCATTGGTCACAAAGGTGTATCTGGGTAATGTGGGATCAGAGGGCAGAAGGGTCTGTTACCCTGATGAATCTCTAAACTAAAAACATTCTGGGTTTGGTATTGTGCGATAAACCAGATTTGAACAGGGATTTTAAGGAAAAGGAATTCTTCATGATCATATTATAATAGACTTCATCATGCTGTTAGAGTTGAGTAAATGTAATGACAGAGGCATAAGAGAGGAGCTGCAGTAAAACATGAAAGTCTGCAGACACCGTGGTTGAAGTTTAAAAAAAAGCGAGAAAAAGTCAGCAGGTCGAACAGTGTACTTTATACAGCAAAGATAAAGATATATTACCAACATTTCAGGCTTGAGGCCTTCATCAAGGTATGAGAACAGGCATGTGAACAGAATAGTAGGGAGGGGAGGGGAGGGGCAGGGGAAGAAACAATGCCACTGGCAGGAGGTAATAAGTTGATAGGGAGGATAGGCCCATCAGTAAACAAGGGGAGGGGGGAAGGCTCTGTGTATCGAGAGGGAAGGGGGTGGAAAACTGGAAGAAAGAAGGCAGAGGGATGGAGAAGAGAAAGAAAGTATGGTAAGTAGTTTGGCAGAAGCGACATTAATGACATCATGCCGGAGAGTGCCAAGATGGAAAATTAGGCGTTGCATCTCCAATTAACTGGTGGTTTGGGGTTGACAGTACATGAGGCCATAGACAGAGTGGTAGTGGGGTGTGTGACAGAGTTCTGTGTTGTGTATTGACCAATGCGTTGTGTGGTTTTATGTTAAAAAGTGACAGTTTGCCTTAGAGAGGCAAGGTGAAGGTGGACTGCTGAGAGAGTGGGAGACAGTCTGAGCATGTGCAGAAAATGATCTAAAAATTTCTGGACTTGGACGATAAACCACTATTGACTGGGTGGTGCTGTGGAGTAGAAGGTGGCCCAGAGCATGAGTCATGGTCTGGAGGACAGTTTAGAATGTTGGGATTTCAAAAAGGATGATCATTCCAAAGGCAGCCAGTAGGATCCGGACCAAGCCAGTGGTTCCTCTCACTGCAAGCAACACAAGACAACTTCGAATTTTGTGCTCTCTCTCTCTCTCTCTCTCTCTCTCTCTCTCTCTCAAAGATCTTTTGGCTTCAGTTTACCAAACAAACTGAATTTTGTTTATGATCTTTGCTTCAGTTGAGATCGAAGTTTTGTGAGTCTTGTGTGTTTTGTGTCTAAGTTTTTCTGTGGGCTGGTTGGATGTGTAGCTTAGACTTTAATTACATATGTTATATTTAGGCTGGAGAATTTATTAGTTTTACACTGTTATAGAGATTTGCATAGTAACCAGTGGGCATTGTTATAAAAGGGGGGCTTTTTGAATAAAGTTTGAAGGTGAATTTTTGTTGTTAAAGTAATTGTTCATCTTTACCCCTGTGTGATATGCCTTCTTTATGGTTGATGGTTTGATCTTGTAACATAATTTGGGGGATTCGTCTGGGATCAAACCAATTTGGAAGCTTTAGGAGTGATTGACTTGTGCTTAGTTATCAGTCGTCTGAGTTTGACTCAATCTCCAGCTTAAAATTAAAAATAAACGGTGAGTGTATAAATCACCAGCAGAAAAACCAGCGACTATGAATATTGACCAGTTCATAGAGAACCCTTCAGTGGTTAATTTAAAAATGGCTAAAAAGACAGAACGGATGGTTATAGTTGGCAAGTTAAAACTTCTTACAGTAAGAACTGGGATGAAAAAAAATGGAAATTGCCCGAAAGATGGTTATGCACTATGTAGGAAAGTGGGTATTTGAAGAAGCTGCATTAGAACAGTTTTCAAAGGAGAAAACTTCAGAGGAAGTAAAGTTGGCTTTGAGAAAACTAGAGTTAGAGGAAAAAAGAGAGGCAGAAAGGAAAGCCGAATGGGAAGCAGTAAGGCAGGCAGAAATAGAGGAGAGAGAGAAAGAATGAAAACATGAGCTAGAACTAGCTAAATTAAAGCTGACCCTAATGCAAGGAGAGGGAGAATCCCAAAACTCACGTGCTGGGTCAGGAGGAGAGGTTTCATAACATAACATAATAACATAACAATTACAGCACGGAAATAGGCCATTAGGCCCTTCTAGTCCGCACCGAAACCAAACACCCCTTTCTAGTCCCACCTCCCTGCACAATGCCCATAACCCTCCATCTTCTTCTCATCCATAGACCTGTCCAACCTTTTCTTAAATAATACAATTGACTCCGCCGCCACTATTTCTCCCGGAAGATGATTCCACACAGCTACCACTCTCTGAGTAAAGAAGTTCCCCCTCATGTTACCTCTAAACCTCTGCCCCTTAATTCTTAACTCATGTCCTCTTGTTTTAATCTTTCCTCCTCTTAACGGAAATAGTCTATCCACATCCATTCTGTCTATCCCTTTCATAATCTTAAATACTTCTATCAAATCCCCTCTCAACCTTCTACGCTCCAAAGAATAAAGACCCAATCTGTCCAATCTCTCCCCATACTCCAGATGCTTAAACCCAGGCAACATTCTGGTAAACCTTCTCTGCACTCTCTCCACTCTGTTTATATCCTTCCTATAATTAGGCGACCAGAACTGCACACAGAACTCCAAATTAGGCCGCACCAACGTCTTATACAATCTCAACATCACCTCCCAACTCCTATATTCCATGCAATGATTGATAAAGGCCAGCATACTAAAAGCCTTCTTCACCACCCTATTCACGTGAGTTTCTACCTTCAGGGAACGATGTACCGTTACTCCTAAATCTTTCTGCTCTTCTGGTCAGTAGAGAAGTGAGGTTAGTTCCTCCATTTGAGGAAGCTGAAATAGACCAGTGTTTTCAGCATTTTGAAAAGGAGCTGTAAATTTAAAATGGCCACCAGACCAGTGGTCACTCCTGCCACAAAGTGTTCTTAGAGGGAAAGCCCAACAGGTGTACTCGTGTCTCACTGTACAACAAGCAGCTAATTATGAATTTGTAAAGCAGATTATACTCCGATCTTATGAACTAGTCCCAGAGGCTTATAGACAAAAGTTCAGGAGTTTAAAAAAAGCAGCAACCCAATCTTAGATTTGGCTTATAGGAAGGTTGTGTGTTTTGATCGGTGGTGTGCGGCAATGAAAGTAGAAAATAAGTTTGATTTATTGAGGGAAATTATTCTGATTGAGAAGATTAAACATTGTGTTCCTGATGATATTCGAGTGTATTTGGCAGAGAAAAATATAAAAACTTGGCAAAAATTGGCTAAATTCGCAGAGGAATATGCTTTAACCCACAAGCCTCAGTGGATACCATGGAAAACCTTTCAAAGGAATACTGCTGATAATCCAAGTAGAGTAGAAAGAAAATCTAGAAGTGAGGAAGAGAAATGGGTGAAGGAAAAAATTTCGAGTGTTATTTTCCACTATTGTAAGAAGCTAAGGAACATAATAGCAAATTGTCCTGTACTGAAAAGGAAGAAAGAGAAAGGGGTGGTACCAACTGCCTGTGTTCAGAGTGAGAAAGTTTGGGATATTTTTAAACCATTCATGACTGAAGGTTTCATTTCGGTTAAAGAAGGATCCAATCAAGGCCAGTTAAAATCCTGTGGGATACTGGAACAGCCCAATCGCTTGTATTAAGCAACGTTTTGAATTTTGGTGAGAAGATCGATACTGGAGATGTGAATTTAATTAAAGGCATTGGTGGTGAAACAGAGCCTATACCTTTATATAGAATAGTGACGAAATCAGACTTAGTTAATGGCCCGGATACGATAGGGATAAGATCAAATCTGCCAGTGGATGGAGTTTCTCTTTTGTTAGTAGAGGGTAAAGTCATATCTGTGGTGAAACTCACAAGTAAGCCATTGGTTTATGAGTCTGAAAAGGATTTGGAAATCTACCCTGTGTGTACCATTATTAGAGACATGTCTAGAAAAAAGGTAGAGGTAGAGAAAATCTGTGGTGATCCTGTAGTGGAGGCAAGCATTGAGGACAACCTAAGGATCCAGCTTTGCTGTTGTCAAGAGAAGAATTAATAGCTAGACAAAAGCATGATCTTGATCTTGCTGGGATAAGAGATGATTCTGTCTAACCAGAAAATTGAAACTGTGCCAGTAGGTTACTTTGTTCAAGATGGAATATTGATGAAAAAGTGGAGACCACAAGTGATACCTGCCAGTGAAGGCAAGTTGTCCCAAAGCTTGCAGGAATGAAATATTAAAGTTGGCTCATAGTACACCTTTAGGAGGTCATCTTGGTAGAAAAGTTAAGAAAACAGTTTTATTGGCCAAAATTAAGAAAGGATGTTGTGAACTTTTGTAGAACTTGTCACACTTGTCAACTGGTTGGCAAGCCTTATCAAGGACCACCAGTGGCACCTTTACAACCCATCCCTGCTTTCGGGGAGCCCTTCTCAAAAGTGATAGTGGATTGTGTTGGCCCATTGCCAAAAACCAAAGCAGGAAATGAATATTTGTTAACACTCATGTGCACAGCTTCAAGGTATCCAGAGGCTATTCCCCTGAGAAACATTAAAGCAAAGACAATTGTGAAGGCTATGCTAAAATTTTTCACACTGTTTGGCCTACCAAGGGAAATTCAATCGGACCAAGGGAGCAATTTTATGACTGGAATATTTCACAAAGTGGTGTATGAATTAGCCCATCAAATTATGTCATCTGCCTATCATCCTGAAAATCAAGAGGCCTTCAAAAGGTTCCGTTTAACTGTGAAAAATATGATGAGGGCTTATTGCGTGGAAAATAATAAGGATTGGGTTGAAGGAATCCATTTGTTATTGCTTGCTGTTAGAGAGGCAACTCAGGAGTCTCTTGGCTTTAGTCCATTTGAATTGGTGTTTGGTCATGAAGTCCATTACTATTGTTGAAGGAACAGTGGATACATAATGATATACAATCAAATCTGTTGGATTATGTTTTCAAATTTAAAAACAGATTACATCAGGATTGCAAGATGGCAAGGAAAAATTTTAAAACTGCTCAGGGGAAAATGACAATTTGGTATGATCAAAAAGCAAAAATTATGGACATTAAACCTGGCGACAAAGTATTGGCTTTCTTTCCAATGCAGTCAAACCCTTTGAGAGCTCAGTTTTCAGGACCATATAAAGTGAAATCAAAAATTAACCAGATCACCTATGTCATTGAGACACCTGATCATCGAAGAGAGACACAGGTCTGTCACGTGAACAAGCTTAAACCTTACTTTGAGAAAATGTTTTGTGGAAAGTCATGGAGCACAGAAAGTGATAAGTCCCAGGCTGGAAAATTCTATAGTTTTACAAAACTTAGACACCAAGTTAATGCATTTGACTAAATCAGAAAGGGAAGAAATGAAGACATTACTTATGAAATTTAAGGATATATTCCCAGATGTTCCAAGAAGAACTAATGTGGCTTGTCATGATGTGGAGGTCGGTGATGCTAAGCCTATTAAGCAGCATCCTTGCCGAGCTAATCAGGAAAAGAGCAGATTGTTGGATCAAGTGGTCAAAAATGACAACATCAGAAAATCAAGTTCAAATTGGAGTTTACCCTGTGTTCTGGTGCCTAAACCAGATGGCTCAAATAGGTTTTGTACAGATTATCGAAAGGTAAACATGGTGACAAAGACTGATGCATTCCCTATTCGCAGAATAGATGATTGTATAGATAAAGTAGGGAAGGCTAAATTTTTCACAAAGATCGTTCTCTTAAAAGGATATTGGTGTGTTCCTTTGACAGAGAAAGTCAGGAAGATTTCTGCATTTGTTACACCTTCGGGATTGCATGAGTATAATGTTATGCCTTTCAGGATGAAAAATGCACCTGGCACATTTCAGAGAATGATTAATGCAGTAATTCAGGGTTTAGAGCACACAGGAGCCTATATCAATGATTTAGTAATTAGTACAGATACATGGGAAGAACACATGCTTGAATTAGAGCAGTTATTTCAGAGACTGGTGGAAGCACACCTCACAGTGAATTTGCACAGGAGTGAGTTGGACATGCCACTGTAATTTATCTGGGTTATGTGGTAGGACAGGGACAGGTGTCACCGGTTGGAGCAAAAGTATTGGCTATCACTGAGTTCCCCATCCCCAGTAATAAGAAAGCTCTTTGGAGATTTCTTGGTATGATTGGCTACTATCGAAGATTTTGTAAAAACTTTGCAGAAATTGCACTCCCATTACCAAAACTACTTGGAAAGAAAGAAAAGTTTATCTGGTCAGATGCATGCCAGGAAGCATTTCTGAAGTTAAATGACATTTTATGCCATCAGCCTGTAGTTTTGTCCCCCAACTTTGAAAAGCCATTCTTTTTAGCTGTGGACACCAGTGACAAAGCAGTTGGTGCTGTACTGTTACAGAAGAAGGATGGTGATGGAGAAGAACATCCTATTTCGTACTTCTCAAGAAAATTTAACGACCATCAACGAAATTACTCGAACATTGAGAAGGAGTTATTAGCGCTTGTTTTAGCATTGCAACATTTTGATGTGTATATTTGTACTGCTCAAAAACTATTAATAATATATACTGATCATAATCCATTAGTTTTTCCAATGAAAAATAAAAACAGATGGTTATTGAATTGGAGCTTACTATTACAAGAGTATGATTTAATTATTACACACATAGAGGGGATGGATAATGTAATAGCAGATTGTTTGTCAAGATGTTAATCTGGGTAGATATGAGTCTAATCACATACTTATTGTAAAAAAAATTGAGTGTTTATTTTATTTTATTTATATAATACTTTCATTTATTGTTAAAAATTTGTTCTTATGGAACAATTTTTTTTTAGCAGGGTAGGTGTTACAGAGTTCTATGTTGTCTATTGACCAATGTGTTGTGTGGTTTTATGTTAAAAAAAAGTGACAGTTTGCCTTTAAGAGCCAAGGTGAGAGTGGGAAACGGACTGAGCAGAAAATTATCTAAAATATCTGGACTTGGACGATAAACCACCACTGGGGGTGCTGTGGAGTGGAAGGAGGCCCAGAGCATGAGTCATGGTCTGGAAAACAGTTTAGAATGTTGGGATTTCAAAAAGGATGAACATTCCAAAGGCAGTCAGAAGGATCTGGACCAAGCCAGTTGTTCCTCTCTCTGCAAGCAACACAAGACAACTTCAAACTTTGTGCTCTCTATCTCTTTCTCTTTCCCAAAGATCTTTTGGCTTCAGTTTACCAAACAAACTGAATTTTGTTTATGATCTTTGCTTCAATTGAGATCGAAGTTTTGTGAGTTTTGTGTGTTTTGTGTTTGTTTTGCGTCTAAGTTTTTCTGTGGGCTGGTTGGACGTGTTATTAGACTTTAATTACATAACACACAAAGATCAGCGTGTACAGATCCGTTGTCATACCCACGCTTCTGTTCGGCTCCGAATCATGGGTCCTCTACCGGCATCACCTACGGCTCCTAGAGCGCTTCCATCAGCCCTGTCTCTGCACCATCCTCAACATTCATTGGAATGACTTAATCACCAACATCGAAGAACTCGAGCTGGCAGAGGCCGTAAGCATCGAATTCATGCTGCTGAAGACCCAACTGCGCTGGGTGGGTCACGTCTCCAGAATGGAGGACCATTGCCTTCCCAAGATCGTGTTCTATGGCAAGCTCTCCACTGGCCACCGAGACAGAGGTGCACCAAAGAAGAGGTACAAGGACTGCTTAAAGAAATCTCTTGGTGCCTGCCACATTGACCACCACCAGTGGGCTGATATCACCTCCAACCGTGCATCTTGGTGCCTCACAGTTCGGCAGGCAGCAACCTCCTTTGAAGAAAACCACAGAGCCCACCTCACTGACAAAAGACAAAGGAGGAAAAACCCAACACCCAACCCCAACCAACCAATTTTTCCTTGCAACCGCTGCAACCATGCCTGCCTGTTCCGCATCGGACTTGTCAGTCACCAACGAGCCTGCAGCAGACGTGGACATACCCCTCCATAAATCTTCATCCACGAAGCCAAGCCAAAGAAAAAACATATGTTATATTTAGGCTGGGGAATTTATTAGTTTTACACTGTTTTAGAAATTTGCATAGTAACCAGTGGGCATTTTTATAAAAGGGGGGATTTTGAATTAAAGTTTGAAGGTGAATTTTTTTGTTAATAAAGTAATTGTTCATCTTTACCCATGTGTGATATGCCTTCTTTGTGGTTGCTGGTTTGATCTTGTAACAGGTGCAGTATTAAAATGGTTGGCCACTGGAGATCCATGTCATCGATGTGGACAGGGAGATAGTGATCAGTGAAGGCGATTTCTCAGTCTGCGTCCTGTCTCTCTGATGTAGAGAAGGCCACAACGGGAGCACTGGATGCAGTGGATGACTCCTGTGAATAGACAAGTGAATTGGATTGAATGGTGGTGAGAGAAGAGGTGTGAGTCCAAGTGTGCACTTTCTGCAGTCACAAGGGAAGGTGCCAAGAAATGGGCAGCAATCGGGCCATTTTCATTTAGCAGGAGTTGCAAACAGCAGATGCTCACCACATTTAAACCTCGAGGGTGATTTAAAGAGACAGTGCACAGACCATTTAAACACCACAGGAACTACCAGCAGTGGACCTTTGGCCAGGTAAAGGAGACCTAACCACATGGACGCGGGGATGGGGGCGGGGGTGCTACATGTCAGGCTGAGATGCTGGGACCTGAGGCTTCTGCTCCCTATCATCCTCCTGGCCAACATACAGTCCTTGGAGAACAAACTTGATGAACTCCAAGCCAGATGTCAATACCAGAAAGTCATCAGGGATGTGCTTTACAGAAACATGGCTAAACACGTACATTCTGGACACGGCGCTGCAGCCCAAGGGCTACACTCTCCATCGTGCTGAATGGACACCGGCGTCTGGAAAAACCAGGGGAAGGTGGCGTTTGTGTCATCATCAATTCCTCATGGTGCACAGATGTGATGGTCATTTCTCAGTCCTGCTCCTCAAGCATCACTCATTCTACCTGCCGAAGGAGTTCACTGCCATCATCCTGGTTGCAGTGTATATTCCGCCCCAGGCTAATGTCAGGCTGGCACTGGGGGACTGAGCACTGTGATTAACAGCTAAGAGACAGCACATCCTGCTTTCTTCCCGATCATCGTGGGGTCTTCAATCAGACCAACCTGAAGGAGTCTCTGACAAACTACCACCAACGCATCACATGCAAGACCAGGGGAACCAACACATTCAACCACTGCTACACTACCATGAAAACACATATCGGGCCATACCACAACCGCACTTCAGCAAGCTGATCACCTGGCTATACCTCTAATCCCAGCATACAAGCAGAGACTGAAGACCAAAGCACCAGTGGTGAAGACAGTGAAAATATGATTGAGGGAGGCAGAGGAGTGTCTGCAGGACTGCTTTGAATTGGTGGACTGGACTGGAACATATTCAAAAAGTTATCCATAGACTTGAATGAACATGCAACAGGTAAAGCCGACTTCATCAAGACCTGTGGGTCTTGGGTGTTCCCCAAGCAGAAGCCCTGGATGAATAAGAGGATTCGCAACCTGCTGAGGGCTAGAACAAGGGTGTTTCAGGCCGGGGATCAGGATCTTTACAAGAAGTCCAGGCAGGATCTGTGAAAGGCCATATCTGAAGCAAAGTGGCAATTCTGGAGGAAGCTAGAGACAGATCCTACACGCCAACCATGGCAGGGACTGTGATGAATCTGTGTCATGCTGTCAGTCTTTTGTTGTGCTTAGTCTGCTTTACTAACATTGGACATGTATTATCTCTACCACTAAAGACACTCCCCTTGGCTATAACTGTGTATGCACCCATTATCATTCATTACTGTACTACTCAGTTTCTACTAATAAAAGTCATGATTTCTGGTTAACCACACAGCCTTCAATTTCTTCATTTACTGGCACTTCAGGGACTAAAGGCCATTATAGCCTATAAAGTGAGGGTGAACACTGTAGGTGGCTGTGATGCTTCATTACCTGATGAGCTAAACACCTTTTATGCCTGCTTAGAGAAGAAGAACCAAACAGTGCGTACTAGAATCCCTGAAAAGGCTGAGAACTCTCATTGATTATCCACACAGGCGCACCCAAAGGATGCGTGCTTAGCCCACTGCTCTACTCATTATACACCCATGACAGTTGTCGGCAGATTCCAAAACGGCAATAAGGAAGCGTACAGGAGGGAGATCGATCAAGTCATTGAATGGGGTAACAACAACAACCTTGCACTCAACGTCAGCAAAACCAAGGATATGATTGTGAACTTCAGCAAAAAGTCAGGGGAACATGACACTCTTCTCATCGAAAATGTCAAAATCTCTGAGAATCTGTCCTGGAGCCTCCAAGCAGACACAATCATAAAGAAGGCTCGCCAGCGGTTATACTTTGTGAGGTGTCTGAGGAGGTTCACTGTGTCACCGAAGACTCTTGTACACTTCTACAGGTGTACTGTGGAGAATTTTGGCTGGTTGCATCACTTCCTGGTATGCAGGCACACGGACTCTCAGGACAAGAATAAACTCCAGAGTGTTGTTAGCTCAGCCTGCAACATTACAGGTACCAGACTACATGAGGCGGTGTCTTAAAAAAAGCAGCCTCTATCTTCAAAGACTCCTACCACCCAGGCCACGCCCTCTTCACTCTGCTACGATTGGGGAAAAGGTACAGGAGCCTAAAGTCGAGCACTCAGCAGCACAAGGACAGCTTCTTCCCCGCTGCCATCAGATTCCTAAATAATCAATGAACCAAGGACACGGCCTTACTTTTCGTGCTCTATTATTTTTATTTTTATAGTTCTGCCATAAGATGGTTACAGTATGAATGTTTGCACTATGATGGAGCCGCAAAACATTGATTTTCATGACTTGTTCATGACAAAAAATTCTGATTCTGATTTTGATTCTTAATGGATGAAGGAGTCAGTGGGGGAGCAGTCCCTACAGAAAGCGGAGAGGGGACTTCCAGATGGCTATTGAATGGAATAGCAGCAGTAGTTCTTTTTTTTAAACTTTGTCCATTCATTCCTTTTAACTTTTCAACCTAAGTGCTTTATATGTTGCCCACTTATTAACTAATATTGCTGAATATTTCAAAATGGCTACAAGTGCTAGAGCTGGGAACAAAATGGCAGAAAGAAGGAAGAAACACCCACTCCGAACGTAAACTCTATTTTTGATCTTCTGAACAGACACACATGGGAAATAACTGAAATGAGAAAAGAAAGTCAATAGGAAATTAAATCTGCATTTGGAAAGGGTTTGCAGTCGATACCAGCAATTGATGAGCACCTGGGATTATTGGAGGAAGGCTTGGGCACAATTAATGATCATGTTGACAAATTAGAAGTTATTTGTTTTGAACTGTCTGTCAACAATTTCAAATTAGCTTCGAAAGTGGTTGATTTGGAGAGCAGAAGCAGACAACAAAATACACAAATCTTAGTCTTAGCAGAAGATATGGGAACTGGGCAGCTGACTGAGTTCTTTTCAGATCTACTTTTGGAAGTTTTTGGAAAGGATTTCTTTTCCACTAAGCCTGAGCTTGAGAGAGCACATAATTCCTTGGCTCAAAAGGACGCCGCCTGCGTGCAGTAATTCTCCAGTTCCACCAATATCAAGTAAAGGATCATGTAATTCATGTGTCTGAAGTTTTTCTATTACTGAACTTTTTGCTTTGCTTTGATTGGGTGAAGTTTGGCTGTTTTGTCTTTTGTTAATGGAGGGGTAATGTTTTTGTTTGGTTTCTGGTTTAGTAAGTTTTCATTTTTTTCAATTTTAGTTTAGTTGCTTTTTTCCATGAAAGATTTGTGGAATATATTAATTTTACCTTATTGATGTTGATATTAATTTCTTGCATTTGTTACTCATTTATCAATAACACAAGTAGTGTTTTGTACTTAGTTTATTATACGACATGGGAAAGTAGGGTCAACACTAACGATAAAGCATGCGCTCACAGTCCACTTTCCATGCGGGAAATCTTAAAGCTAATAAGTTATAGGTTTTGGATACTTGGTCTACCAACCCTGCAAAGTTAAAAGGGGAACCTTTTTTTTTCATGGTTTATTATTATTTTGAATTCTTGTTGTCTAGAAGTGTTTGGGAATTTAACATGCAAAAATATTTTTTTATTTATTGCTCTCTGTGGGAAGAAAGATTAGATTTAATTAATCAGATTAAACAAATTGATTTTCAACCTGCACAAGATTAGATTTAATTAATCAGATTAAACAAATTGATTTTCAAGTTAAAAACCCTGAATTATATAAAAAGAGAGTTGAACTTAAGTCTAAATTTGATCTTCTTTCTACTTATCCCATTGAACAGCAACTTTTGAGGGATAAAATTCAATTTTACATTGATGGTGAAAAATCTGGTAAGCTTTTGTCTTTTTGCCGCTAAGAGACAAATTACTAGATTCAGATAGACAATGGTAATGCACCACAGAACATTCTAAAATAAATGGTACATTTAGAGAATTTCATTCTAGACTGAATACTTCTGAATCTAACAAGGACAATAGTCTAATGAAGGATTTTTTTGGACTGTTTAAATATTCCCACACTTTCTCAGAATAATTGTATGAGTTTGGAGGAGCCTCTTTTGCAAGGGGAAATACTTCTTGTTATTTCTTCACTACAATCAGGTAAATCTCCAGAACCTGATGGGTATCATGTGGAATTTTTAAAATATTTTTCTAAATTGCTTGTGCCCCAATTAAGTTCTGTGTTTAATGACTCATTTAAACAGGTCAATCATCCATCATCTTTTAATGAAACTTACATTCTCCTATTGCGAAAAAGGGGAAAGATCAACTTGAGTGTTCTTCTTATTGTCCAATTTCTTTACTGAATGTTGCTATGAAGAACAGCTAAAATGCTGGCCCAAAGACTGGAGAATATATTACCTTTATCTCTGAAGAATAGACTGGCTTCATTAAAAATTGTTATTTTTAAATATACATCATTTATTGTACATTTCATATTTACCCCCCACTCCTGTCCCTGAATGTGTCCTTTCATTAGATGCAGAGAAAGCTTTTGATTGGGTGGAGTGGGATTATTTATTTGCGATCCTGGAAAAAAGATTTGGACCATGTTTTATTAAATGAATTAAATTATTATATTTATGTCCTACTGCTTCAATTCCTACTAATTCAGAACAGTCAAAATCTTTTATTCTTCAACAGGGTACTTGTCAAGGCTGTCCTTTAAGTCCATTAGTTTTTGATTTGCTTTTAAAACAATTAGCAATTGCCTTTCATGAGTGCAGAGATTTTTCAGAGATTTACAGGGAGGGTATTGAACTTAGTTTCCCTATATGCAGATGATCTTTTGCTTTTTGTATCTAAGCCAGATACATCTTTACCATTCTTACTATATTTCCTATCTCAATTTAGTCAGTTTTCAGGGTAAAAAATGAATCTGCATAAGAGTGAACTTTTACCCTTAAATGCTCCTGTATTGAAGTATTTTAAATTTCCTTTGAAAATTGTGAGAGATCAACTTACTTATCTTGGTATTTCAATTACAAAGAGTTATAAACATCACTTTAAGGAATTTTTTTCTACTTTACTTAAACATGTTAAATCATCCCTAATCAGATGGTCACCATTATCTATTTCTATGGTTGGTTATATTAACTCTATTAAAATGAAAATTTTACCTAAATTTTTGTATTTTTTCCAATCTATACCATTTTTTAAAAATTCCTACATCATTTTTGATTCATATATCTTACATATGGCAAGGAAAATATCTCCAATTGAATACATTTAATCTTCAAAAATCTAAAAGAAATGGTGATTTACCATTTCCTAATTTTAGATTTTATTACTGGGTGGTCAATAAATGTAACTTGATTCCTTTGTTACAATTTAATAATGGAGTTGACTGCCCCCACATGGATAGGAAATGGAACTAAATTTTATTAAGAATTCTTCCATGTTGGCAATTCTTGAATATCCTCTTCTTTATACAAATTAACTGTCAATTCAGTCATTAAACACTGAGTAAGAATGTGGACACAATTTAGAAGAATTTTTTTGGATTTCAGAGCTTTTCTCTTGTTAGCCCTATTATATCCAATCAGCTTTTTCAACCTTTTTGGCAAGATTCTGCTTTCAACGATTTGGCATAGATGGGGTATTAAATGTTTTAAAGACGTTTACATTGAAAACAATTTTGCATCTTTTGAACAATTGATTGTAAAATTCAATTTATCTAAAGCTCATTTTTATAAATTAGACACTTTGTTCAGTCTCAGATTCCTGATTTTCCTGGGACTCCCGAGGTGAATAATCTTGATACATTTTATGAACTACAACTTCCCTATAAAGGCTTAATATCTCTTATTTATGACAAATTGGCACATCTAATACAAGCCCCATTAATGAAAATCAAGAGTGTCTGGAGCAGGATTTGAACCTTTCACTGTCCAATGAGGTTTGGAACTCTTTTTAAACTGATTAACATGGCATCCCTTTGTGCATGGCATTGTCTGCTGCAATTCAAAGTGGGACACAGAGTGCATGTCTAAAGTCAAATTGTCTCATTTTTATTCAGACATAAATCCATGATATAATAAATGTAAAACAGGTGATGCTTCTTTAATTCATCTGTTCTGGACTTAGAAAATTTTTGGAAAGAAGCTTTTCAAACATGATCGGTGATTCTCAATTTAAAATCAGAACCCAGCCCTTTAATTGCATTTTTTGGAACATTCCAAGAATATGATAAGTTACTAACTTCAATTCAATGCTGCATTTTATCTTTTACTTCACTGATGGCGGAACATGTAATTTTGATTAAATAGAAAGATTATACCCCACCTACACATGTACAATGACTAGGGTATATTATATCTTGTTTAAATTTGGGAAAAATTAGATATGCAATCAAATATTAAATTCCAAATCCAAATGATATAGGGCTTGTTCATGGACTTACTACCATAACCTTAAGATTTAGTGTTAATCCGGAATTTTGGCATCAAGCTGTTCCTCTCTAAAACTGTGCTATTTGAATTTATGAATGTTAATTTTCAACCTTCCTTATGGGAAGGGGGTTTTGAATTTTTTTTTCTCTTTTGTTATGTTCTATTGGAACTTGTACTTATGATCATTTTTATAACTTTTTTTTCTGGTCTTGTAGCACACTTTATAACTATACTGTACAACTTTTTTAATTGTAAGAACATCAAAAAAAAAATTTTTAAAAGAAGACAGAGAGGGGAAGATGTGTCTGGTGGGGAAATTATGGAGGATTTAATGCAGAGGCTGGTAGGATGAGAGAGGACCTAGCCAATGTTGATTGGAAGGGGACACTAGCAGGGATAACATTAAAGCAGCAATGACAGGAGTTTCTGAGAATAAATTAGAAGACAAAGGATTATTTCATCCCTAAGAAGATGCATTCTAAAGGGAGGATGGGGCATCCATGGCTGATAAGGGAAATCAAAGACAGCATAAAAGCAAAAATTACTGTGATGCAGAAGGATTGGAGAGTTTTTAAAAACCACAGAAGGCAATTAAAAAAGCAATAATGGGAGAAAAAAAGAAATATGAATGTCGATACCAAAAGTTTTTTCAGATATACAAAGAGTAAAAAAGAGGCAAGAATGGACATCAGACCAGTGGAGAATGATGCTGAAGAAGAAGTAATGGGGAACAAAGAAATGGTGGATGAACTGACTAAACTTTCACTGTGGAAGATACCAGTGACTAGCCAAAAATTCAAGAGACTTACTGAATAGGCACAAGTTTTGTCACTTTTATGGGGGAGAAGGTGCCTAGAAACTGAAAGGTCTGAACGTGGATAAGTTTTATGAGGTGTTACAAGATCAAACCAGCAACCACAAAGAAGGCATATCACACAGGGGTAAAGATGAACAATTACTTTATCAACAAAAAGTTCACCTTCAAACTTTAATTCGAAACCCCCCCCCTTTTTATAACAATGCCCACTGGTTACTATGCAAATCTCTATAACAGTGTAAAACTAATAAATTCCCCAGCCTAATTATAACATATGTAATCAAAATCTAAGTTATATTTCAAACCAGCCCACAGAAAAACTTAGATACAAAACAAACACAAAACACACAAAACTTTGATCTCAACCAAGCAAAGATCATAAACAAAATTCAGATTGTTTGGTAAACTAAAGCCAAAAGATCTTTGAGAGAGAGAGAGAGAGAGCACAAAATTCGAAGTTGTCTTGTGTTGCTTGCTGTGAGAGGAACCACTGGCTTTGTCTGGATCCTTCTGGCTGCCTTCAAAATGATCATCCTTTTTGAAATCCCAACATTTTAAACTGTCCTCCAGACCATGACTCATGCTCTGGGTCTCCTTCCACTCCACAGCACCACCCAGTCAGTGGTGGTTTATCTTCCAAATCCAGAAATTTTTAGATCATTTTCTGCACATGCTCAGTCCGTCTCCCACTCTCTCAGCAGTCCACCTTCACCTTGCCTCTCTAATGCAAACTGTCACTTTTTAACATAAAACCACACAACACATAGGCCAATACACAACACAGAATTCTGTAACACAAGTAAGGTTAGCAGAGCGAGGAGTTTTCTCTTTGGAGTGAAGAAGGATGACCTAATAGAGGTCTACAAGATTCTGAGAGCCAACATCTTTTTCCCTAACACCAGAGGACATCTGTACATAGTCAAGGAAAGAACATTTATGGTACGCACCAGGAGTATTTAAAAAAAATTTTTTTAAACACAGAGTTGTGGGTGCCTGGAATATCGTGCCAGATATGGTGGTGAAGACTGAAACACAAGGAGCATTTAAGAAACTCTTAGACAGGCACATGGATGAAAAAAAAAGAGGGTTACGAGGTAGTAAGGGTTTAGTAAATTTTGGAAGGAATAGATGGGTCAGCACAACATCAAGGGCCAAAGGGCCTATACTGCGCTGTAATATTCTATGTTCTATGAGTTGCTTATGCAATTTCACCTTGAAGGGTATAACATAGCAACTCTTACAGAGAGAGAGAAATTGATAGATTTTATATGGTCTCAAATTGGTGCCAAACTAAAAGATCAGCCCTAAATTCATCAAATGGCAGAAAAGTGACAACAATCCAATGATCAACTACTGTTAATTTCTTATTTTCTTATTTTAAATGGATTTCACAGTAATTCACATCGAACTACTGTACTTTGTAAATGATTAAAGTGGCAGTGTTAGGGCAAAGGAACATTTGGAATGGGGCTTGTGACTATAATTGAGTCACTGGAGACTGAAGCTGGTTGATATTGATCACAAGCAAGTTTTCTGAGTATCTTCTCCAATGTTTTCTGAGAATCTTTCTCATTTCCTAACAATCAATAATTTTCTTTTAATATATTTTAAAAACAGAGATACCACTAAATGATTAACAATGGTTTCAATAGCTATAATTACCACCTTTTAACTTTAACATTTTGAGTGCACACAGGTAATTTTTACAGAATTACATATTGACAATCATAGTACACCTTAACCAAGAGAATATTTTTGAGTAGCTGGTCTGAGGGATTCTGAGCTCCAAACACCAGGTAACCAAAATGCACAACTTTTGTTACAATGTTGAGAGGTGGCATTCAAAAAATAGAAATAGATAAAATATTGTGAGAAAATAGGTATGTCCTGTGACAATCTTGTGAGTTGCTCACTTAATACCTTTCCCATTATCATTATGAAGGAAACATTGATGGCTAATTAAATGTAAACATTCATTTATTCCTTCTCCTATGCATTTACAGAGGTAGAGAATGAAAACATCCACCATCCAATGATTGATTTCAATGGCATTAAGTTATTCACTTTACAGCCTGGAAACAGGACCTTCGGCCATACTGATCTCATTCCCTTTGCCTGCATTTGCCCTATATCCATCTAAACCTTTCATATTCATGTACCATCTAAATACCTTTAAAACATTGCAATTGTAAGTGCCTCCACCACTGCTTCTTACAACTTGTTCCATATACTCACCACCCTCTGGGTGAAGTAGGTGCCCGTTAGTTCCCTTTCAAATCTTTTCCCCTCTCGCCTTAAATTTATGTTCTCTAGTTTTAGATTCCACTACCCATAGAAAAAGTCCATGATGATTTAATTTATCTGTGCCCCTCAAGAGTGTATGGTCCCTGCTTAGTATCTATTGTCCAAGGAGAGAAGTACAGCCTATCCAGCCTCCCCATCTACAGCATGATGTTTAGGATAGAGAGATTTTTTCCTTAATTTGCCCCGTGCTCCAGTTTAAAAAAAAATTAAATCAAACAATTCACATGTGATTAAAGTGCTCATTCCAGGTTTTATTCAAGGTTATTTCTATACATTTTGGTTTGACCATGCAGAAATTACAGCACTTTTTATACATAGTACCCCCACTTCAGGGCACCATAATTTTTGGGACATTTGGCTTCAAAAGTGTTTGTGAGTACTCAGGTATGTTTACTTTCTTCATTGGTGTTAGGATTGCTTCTAAGCTTTGGATCAGCTTTGGAGCCTGTAGTTGTCATTTTTCAACATGGGGACCAGAGTTGTGCCCAATGAAAGTCAAAGAAGCCATTATGAAGGTGAAAAACAAGAATAAAACAAGAAGAGTTATTGCACCCTTATGCACCCTTTCCAGCTTAATTGCATCTTCTTTGACTTGGGTGGCAGAATTGTGCACAATCCTGTGGACTCATCAACATCTCATACAGTTGTAACCTGCCGCACCCATGTCCTGACTGATATATTTCTTACTGTATTTCTACCACCTCACCCCTCAGCCTCTGATGGCCCAGAGAAAATCATCCAAGTTTGTTCAGCTTTTCCTTCTAATTAATACTCTCCAGTCAACGCAACATCCTGGCAAATCCATCCAAGACTCCCACATCCTTTCTGAAGGATAGCATCCAGAATTGTGCACAATACTCAATAGTCCAAATGTGGCCCAACTGAAGCTTTACACAGCTTTAACTTTATGACTTTTCTGCTTACTGTCTCGTGAGCATGCGGAAAACCTTCACAAATCAATCTATTTTGTTTAATCTTTGCCTGTAACTCAACTCCTGAACACCTGACAACATCCTAGTAAATCTTCCCTGACCTCTTTCGATCTTACTGATATCCTTCCTGTAGTTTGGCAACCAGAACTGCTCAAAATACTCCAAATTTGGCTTCACCAATGTCTTATACAATCTTACCATAACACCCCGACTCCTCTACTCAATACTTTTTTGATTTATAAAGGACAAGATACCAAAAGCTTTCTTCCCCACTTTGTCTACCTGTGATGCCACTTTCAGGAAATTATTGTGAGCACTGCTGTGCAAAGAATTCAGACACAAAGTTTGTAGACTGTACAACAGGCTTTGATCAGCTTAACCTTGGACGCACACAATGTTTCTGTACATTCCTGGCTACGTGTGCTCAACTGACTACCAAAGGGGGCCAGCTTGAGTCTTTAAATGGGCTGGTGATTGACAGGGGGCAGGTGGGCACACCCTTACAGGTTGGCCCCTGAAGTAGGCTGGTAGGAGTGCAGCCAGTGTATTGGTTATATCACCATTGTCACTCCCTTCTTAAAATGAGTCCTTGGGAAAGGGGGACGGTGTTCTCGGTAACGAGTAGTCAAAAAGCAAGTTCAGGTGGTCCCGCTGTCGTCTGTGCCTCTGGGTCCATCGCAGGACAGGCTCCTGGTCAATGGTCGGTGGGGCCAGAGCTGTCTGAAGGTTGGCTGGGACCAGGTTGATTGGGGCAGCCGGTGGCATGGGCAGGATGGTGTCTGGAGGAGTGGGTGTGTCTAGCATTGCGGGGGTGTGGGTGTGAGGCAGGTCCACAGGGAGCGGAGCCCTGTGGAGAGGCGGAGAGAGGGTGGAAACCGCAGGATCCTGGATGGGAAAGGGGTGCCCAGGATGGGGGAGCTGGGCCCCTGCTTGTGCCAGGTCCGTGGTCGAGATGCTGTCCTCACATTCATTAGGGTACCTGACGTACACGTAATTTGGGTTTGCATGGAGGAGGTGCACTTGCTTGACCAGTGGGTTGGATTTGTGGGTCCTCATGTGTTTACAGGTGAGTACTGGTTCCGGAGAGGACAGCCATGCTGGCAGGGAGCTACCCGTTGCAGATATCCTAGGAAAGGAGAAAAGACGTTCATGAGGGGTCTGATTGTACAAGAGCAACCGCATGGCGTGCAGTGCCTTGCTAAGGGCCTCTTGCCAATAGATGGTGGACCATCCTTTCAACCTCAGGGCCAGGAGGACTGCCTTTCAGATCACCCTGTTCTCACTGTGACTAATTATAGCTATGTTTTTGGGAGATAAATTGGGGCAGGATTTTTAGTGTAGGTCACATACAAACACTTTAAAACAGATCATTTTTAAAATACTGGATCTCTGCTCATGCTAGACAGGCTGGCACCAAGAGCCTTTGCAAAAGCTTTGGAGATTGCCGAGGATACTTCACTAATGGATTGTTATTTACAAAAAGTCAACAGATGAAAAAACTTGTTGGAGCCACAGGCTGTCTGGAGTGGAACTTGTTCTAAGAGAGTCATGTGGTTTGGCAAGCAGAGAGAGTCAAACAGGCTTTTTTCAGAGAGAGAGAGAAAATTCATTTCTGCAGCAACAGCTGGAACTGGAACAGACAAGCTGGAAAGCTTGTGAAAAACCCCATTTGGAAGATGAGTACTAACTGCTCAGTTCAGCCTGGTCAATGCCCTTGTGCTTCATGCAAGAGGAGAGGACTGGCTCTCTTATGTTTCACTTGGAATAAGAAAAACAAAAAGGAACTCTGGTGACCTGAAAGAAAAATGTTATCATCTGGAGAACCCTGATGGGGCAAGTTTTGTCAGCAAGACACTGAGGTGACTGTTGGAAGTACATCAGTTTTGGATGACCTGAAACAACACATCTCTCTCTGAAAACCGACAAGAACCTTCCTAAGAGGTAACCATTTACCTTTCAAACACCAAGGCCTGGTGAACTTCATAAATGTTAAATTCTGTGCACAGTATAAGAATTGCTTGCAACCAGTGAACTTGGAGGAATGAGAAGTGAGATTGGACTGTGAACCAAGGAACTTTTCTGAACTTACACACACATTACACACACATGCGCTTAGAATTAGAAGGGGGTTAAGTTAGGTAAAGTAAGTTGATAGTGATAAGTTAAACTGTAATTCTGTTTTCATGTTTAAAGATAATTAAAATCAACTTTTGTTTAAGTAACCATTTGTCTTGGTGAATATGATGGGTTTTGGGGCCCTCTAGGCTCGTAATATCACGTTGAACCTGCCTGTTGCCCCTGGGGTTGTAGTTAGTCGTGCAACTAGACGCAATGTCTCACACCACAAGGTACTGGTGCAGCTCCTCACTCATGAAGCCAGACCCCCAGTCACTGTGGATGAATACCAGGTATCCAAATATGGTGAAGATCTGTGCCAGGGCCTTGATAACAGAAGCGGTGAAGGTGTCAGGGCAAGACATGCCAAAGGGAAAATGAGAGTGTTTGTCTATGACCTAGGGGAAATAGGCATTCTTTAAGAGGTCCCTTAAAATCGATGCCGAGTTGCTCAAAGGACCAGGTGGTCTTCATTACGTGGGCCTGTGCTGGGCAGAAGAAGCACGGTTTGCACTCTGCACTGATCCTGCAGGACAGTGAAGTGGGAGTTCCAGGACTTAATGAAATGTAACAGGTGCGTGACGTCCGGGTGGCACAGGGTGTCATGCAGTGCCTGAGGCTGTTCGGATTGCGCACTGGTACAGGTCCGGGCTAAGGCATCGAGGAGTCATTGAGCTTCCCTGGCCTATTCTGCATGTCATAGCTGAATGTGACCAGCTCGACTCTCCAGCGCAAGAGCTTGTCGTTTTTGGTCTTGCCCCTGTGGGTGGTGCTGAACATGAATGCCACTGCATGCTGGTCAGTGAGAAGGGTGAACCTTCTGCCTGCCAGGTAGTGATGCCAGTGGCATACCACTTCCACAATCGCCTGGGCCTATTTTTCGATGGTGGAGTGTCCGATCTCTGAACTGTAGAGGGTCCTGAGAAAAAGGGCATGGGTCTGCCCCCTTGATTGAGGGTGGCAGCGAGGGCACATCAAAGGCATTGCACTCCACCTGGAATGTAGTGTTTTCGTCCACAGCATGCATTGTGGCATTGGCGATGTCCTGTCTGATGCCACTTGCACCTCAGCGGGGAGGGGGAAGGTGGTGGCTTGGGCCAGTGGGCAAACCTTATCTGAGAACCAGGGGACCCACTGGGAATAGTAAGAGAAGAGCCCTAGGCACCTGCAGAGAGCCTTCAGCGTATGGGGAGGGGCAGTTCCATCAGGGGATACACGCGTTCGGAATTGGGAGTGATGTCACCATGTTCCATGATTCATCCCAGGTTGGTGAGGTGGGTGGTGCTGAACACGCTGTATTAGGTAAGGTTTAGTGCCTACTGTAACAATATTAATATTTGGGGAGAATTTATAAGATTTAGAGTAGGTCACATTTTAAAACAGATCTTATTTGAAAGACTGAAGAATTCACATTGCAAGATCTCTGGAGAAGGTAAGCACCTTTCACAAGTAGGTGTTAATTGAACTGACTTTATAAAATGCTTGACCATTGTCTTGCTGGAGTCATGCTGTCTGTCAGTACCCTTTCTGCAAAGGGCTCACAGAATGGTCAATTTTGGATTGTTTACCCAAGATAACAACTTGAGAAGAAGAAAGAACTCCTGTTGTTTGCTGGAGAAGGTGGGGGGGGGGGGGGGTTGAGTTGGAAAAGAGAGAGAGTTGAGTTAACAGCTCAGTCAGTCAGTCAGTGTGTGGGACAGTGACAAGTAATTGAAAAGTGCAATCCAGGGAAAACTGTTTGAAACTGATGCAAGCAAGTTCCAGAGGAGTAGATGGCTAGAAGTGCTATCTGTCTGATGTTTCTCTTGAAATAGAGGAAGGAATGGAACTCTGTGGTTACTATCTAGAAGACCCTGATGGGGAAAGTTTCATCAGCGAGACCCTGAGGTGACTAGTGGTGGGTCCTCAGTTGTGGAAATCCTGGAGCAACAAATATCTCTCTCTGCAAACCCTACAAGAACATTCCTGAGTGGTAAACATTTACCTTTCAAGCACCAAGCCTGGTAAACTTTATACATGTTAAATTCTATGCACAGAATGGTGATTGCCTGCAACCAGAGAACTTGGAAGAAGAAGTGAGATGGAACTGTGAACCAAAGAACTTTTCTTGAATTTACACACACATTACATACATGTGCACTTAGAAATAGAAGGGATAATTTGGGTTAGTATAGAGTATAATAAGAATAGACTTAAGTTAAAGTTTGATTCTATTTTCATGTTTGAAGTTGATTAAAAATAACTTTTGTTTTGAAAGCCACTTGTCTTGGTGAATGTCTATTGCTGCTGGGTTTTGGGGTCCTTTGGGCTCGTAACACTACACTGTCCAGAGGAATATCTCCAGGTTGGCATCCTTGATATGGTTATGCTGATTGTGGCCACAGATTATGACATTGTCCATGTACCGGAAGGTCGCTCTTATGCTGTACTGTTCTGATGCCAAGTTAACAATCCTCCGGAGTTTTTTTTCCTGTCCCGAGGGTTGGCGTCTCCATACCAGACAGTGATGCAACCAGCCAGAATGCTCTCCGCAGTACACCTGTAGAGGTTTTTGAGAGTCTTTGGTGTCACACCATATGTTTTGAAAGAAATTCTTTCCCTGAGAGGTGAAGGGTGCATTGAACTTAGTGAGGACAGAAGAGAAGATAGAGCAAAATCAGGTGCTGGAAATTCACTTGCTTCTAACACCCAGGGAGCAGCAGGCGAGGATGGAGCAGGGCCATGGGTCGTGCAGGCAAGGACACGGCGGGGCCAGGGTCCTGCAGGCAAGGACACGGCGGGGCCAGGGTCCTGGAGGCAAGGACACGGCGGGGCCATGGTCCTGCAGGCAAGGACACGGCGGGGCCAGGGTCCTGCAGGCAAGGACGCGGCGGGGTCAGGATCCGGCAGGCAGCAGCACCAGGATCTGTCACCTGGAGAGAGAAACAGGGATTTGCTTCATGTACAGGGAGAAGGGTGTTGGTGCGACATGTGGGGAGAGGACAGGTCTGATCCAAAACCATGTGGCGAGGGGTGGGATTGGTTCGGTCAGGTGAGGAGAGGCCAGCTTTCAGGATGTGAGGGAGAGAATGTTTTCAGCCATCAGTGAGTCGGGTGAGTCGGTCGCGATTCATCAGGCAGCGAGAGAGCTGGGCTGGGCTGGATCCAGTCATGTGGTGAGAGGGTGTCATGCAGGGAGTGAAACACGAAAACCTATAGATGCTGCGATTGTGGAAAAACACACCGGAATGCTGAAGAAACTCGGTTGATCGTTTGAGCACTCATAAAAAAATAAAATTATATTGTCAAGTTTTTGGGCCTGAGCCCTTCTCCAGGGAAAAAGCAGAATGAGCCAGAAGCAGAAAATCTCAGAATTTAGACAATGCTGGCTGGGGGAGGAATCCAGACCAACAAAAGGTGTTAATTGGATAGGAGAAGGGGAGAGGCAAGAACATTTCACTTGTCAATCTGCAGGGGTCATCGACTTCATCCCGGGCTCCCTTTGCGGTCACCTCGAGATTGGAGGGTCTGAATGCAGACCAGAAGATCGCTTGGGTGAGCATCTCAGCTTGGATCGCTGGGCGGCCGCCCATTTCAATTCTCCACCCTGTTAGAAACTGAAGTACCTTCACAGAAATTGCTCGAGACAAAAATTGAGAACAAAGAACATTTATTATACAACAATACAAAGTTGGGTGCTTCCCCTTACCTTGGGAATACACACATACACTGGGGCTCACCCAACTTTTATACAGTTTATTTCAGTATAGAAGTACCCTCCCCCTTACATTCTTCTGCCTCCTGGATGAGTTTGGCATTAGGCGATCCTGTCTGCCTACGTGCTGTTTCTGTGAACTTGGAGGACCAGGGGGTATCCTGTCTGTGCCCCATCATGTCATTGTCCTTATTCACACCCTCCTGACTCTTAGGGCTGACTAACTTCTTACATGCAGAACTTGCTAATTCTGTCTAAGGCTAGAAGACCCTTATCTTATTCAGACTAACTCTACTTCCTACATTCTATTATCTATCCTTATCTTATTCATAGTGGGTGAACTTGCTGATTCCGTCTAAAAGGCTAGAAGACCCTTATCTTATTCAGACTAACTCTACTTCCTACATTCTATTATCTATCCTTTTCTTATTCATGTGGGTGAACTTGCTGATTCCGTCTAAAAGGCTAGAAGACCCTTATCTTATTCAGACTAACTTTACTTCCTACATTCTAATATCTATTCTTATCCTATTCATACTGGCTTTATTCATTACACATATATCTATACTAGTTTCCTCATCTTCATATTTTTATATCAGTTTTACTCATCTCTCACAACCCCATTCCCTTGCTGACACGTCCGTCCATGGTCACTGCCAGACTAAGTCCATCCGGAAACTGGCACCCTCCAACCAGATGGCATTAATATTGACTTCCATGGCTCCTACCGCCCCCCCCCCCTCCTCGTCTCCTTCCCCTAGCTCTGTCCCTCCCTGAATCCTTTCACATGATAAATTCATAACTCATCCCTTATCATATCCAGTTAAACACCTTTCCTTGGTCCTGATGAAGGACTCAAACCTGGACATCAATGCCTTGGCTACAAGAAGCTTCTCCAGCATCATGTGCTTTACTTGCCTGAATTCTGAACCTTTCTGAGATTTCCTGCTTCTGTCTTATCTAATCCCCTGATGATAAGGGATCAGGCCCGTAACGTCGGCCATGCCCGGTGAAAGACTGCTGAGATCCTCCGGCGCTGAGCTATGTTTTCACTGTCATGCCCGGAGAAGGCGGTGCGAGGTTCCAATAGGCCGGGGGTGGGCGGGATCTGGCACGGTCACGCAGGGAGAAGGCGGAGCCTGATTTGTTCACGCAGGTGGTAGGCGGGACCTGGATCTGTCATGCAGGGAGAAGGCGGAGCCTGATTTGTTCACGCAGGTGGTAGGCGGGACCTGGATCCGTCACGCAGGGAGAAGGCGGTGGCTGATTTGTTCACCCAGTAGGTAGGCGGGACCGAGATCTGTCACGCAGGGAGAAGGCGGAGCCTGATTTGTTCACGCAGGTGGTGGGCGGGACATGGATCTGTCACTCAGGGAAAAGGCGGTGTCTGATTTGTTCACGCAAATGGTAGGCGGGACCTGGATCTGTCACACAGAGAGAAGGCGGCGCTTGGATCGTCACGCATGAGGTGGGCGGAACCTGGCACCGACGCGCAAGGCGAAGGCGGTGCGAGGTTCGACCACGCCTCTGGTCTCTGGCTTCGTCACTCAGGAAGTAGGCGGGGTCTGATTCGTCCAAGCAGGGGCAGGGCGGGACCTGGAACTGTCACGCAGGGAGGAGGAGGGGCCTGGTTCGTCCACGCAGCAATGGGGGGGGGGGGGGGAGAACTGTATCCGCCAGTCAGCGAGAAGGCGGTGGCTGATTTGTTTACCCAGTAGGTAGGCGGGACATGGATCCGTCACGCGGGGAGAAGGCGGCGCCTGATTTGTTCACGCAGTAGGTAGGCGGGACATGGATCCGTCACGCAGGGAGAAGGCGGTGCCTGATTTGTTCACCCAGTAGGTAGGCGGGACCTGGAACTGTGAACGCAGGGAGAAGGCGGGATCTGTTCCGATCCCGCCGGGGGGTGCGCGCGAAGTGGCTCCGTCCACGCCGGGGGTGGGCGGGACCTGCCTCTGTCACGCGGGGAGCAGCGCTGCCTGATTCGTTTACGCAAGAGGTAGGCGGGAACAGTTGCGGTCACGCTGGGAGAAGGCGGTGCCTGAGACGTCGACGCATGGGGCGGGGGAGGGGCGGGATCTGTCGGTGACGTCACGGGCGGGCAAACAACGTGCTGGGAGAACACGGCAAGGAAAGGGGCGGGGTTTGGGCCAGTGGGCGGGGCTTTTAGTATTTTGACCTCATTCCTTTTGTGAAGGAAATGCTCTTGCCTGCCCGATGGGACTCGGAAAGGTCGAGCTGATGCATATTTTCCAGCCGTTCTTGAAGTAAGTTGGTGATTTCGAGCGCTCACCCGCTGCCGGGGCTCCGGCCTCTCCGACTCGCTCCGGCCTGGCTCTCCTACCCATGCTGCACTGCAGTATTGATGATTGAGTTAAGATGGCGGTTCAGGAGTCTGCTGGCCAACTCTCGATGGCACTAAAGGTCCAGGAGTATCCCACGTTAAAGGTAAACTTGGCGTCTGCTGCTCCATACTGGTTGCCCAGTCCCCCTCACCATCGTGTGCCCTTGTTCATGCGACACTCTCATCATCAAGCCAGAGGGAAGGGCAGGAGCCACGTCCAGCTGCCAGAGGGAAGGGAAGGAGTCACGTCCAGCTGTCAGAGGGAAGGGAAGGGAAGGAGCCACGTCCAGCTGTCAGAGGGAAGGGAAGGAGCCACGTCCAGCTGTCAGAGGGAAGGGAAGGGAAGGAGCCACGTCCAGCTGCCGGAAGGGAAGGGAAGGAGTCACGTCCAGCTGTCAGAGGGAAGGGAAGGAGCCACGTCCAGCTGTCAGAGGGAAGGGAAGGAGCCACGTCCAGCTGTCAGAGGGAAGGGAAGGGAAGGAGCCACGTCCAGCTGTCAGAGGGAAGAGAAGGGAAGGGAAGGAGGCACGTCCAGCTGCCAGAGGGAAGGGAAGGAGCCACGTCCAGCTGCCAGAGGGAAGGGAAGGAGCCGCGTCCAGCTGTCAGAGGGAAGGGAAGGGAAGGAGCCACGTCCAGCTGTCAGAGGGAAGAGAAGGGAAGGGAAGGAGGCACGTCCAGCTGCCAGAGGGAAGGGAAGGAGCCACGTCCAGCTGCCAGAGGGAAGGGAAGGAGCCACGTCCAGCTGCCAGAGGGAAGGGAAGGAGCCACGTCCAGCTGCCAGAGGGAAGGGAAGGAGCCACGTCCAGCTGCCAGAGGGAAGGGAAGGAGCCACGTCCAGTTGCCAGAGGGAAGGGAAGGAGCCACGTCCAGCTGCCAGAGGGAAGGGAAGGAGCCACGTCCAGCTGTCAGAGGGAAGAGAAGGGAAGGGAAGGAGCCACGTCCAGCTGCCAGAGGGAAGGGAAGGTGCCACGTCCAGCTGTCAGAGGGAAGGGAAGGAGCCACGTCCAGCTGCCAGAGGGAAGGGAAGGAGCCACGTCCAGCTGCCAGAGGGAAGGGAAGGAGCCACGTCCAGCTGCCAGAGGAAAGGGAAGGAGCCACGTCCAGCTGCCAGAGGGAAGGGCAGGAGCCACGTCCAGCTGCCAGAGGGAAGGGAAGGAGTCACGTCCAGCTGTCAGAGGGAAGGGAAGGGAAGGAGCCACGTCCAGCTGTCAGAGGGAAGGGAAGGAGCCACGTCCAGCTGTCAGAGGGAAGGGAAGGGAAGGAGCCACGTCCAGCTGCCGGAAGGGAAGGAGTCACGTCCAGCTGTCAGAGGGAAGGGAAGGAGCCACGTCCAGCTGTCAGAGGGAAGGGAAGGAGCCACGTCCAGCTGTCAGAGGGAAGGGAAGGGAAGGAGCCACGTCCAGCTGTCAGAGGGAAGAGAAGGGAAGGGAAGGAGGCACGTCCAGCTGCCAGAGGGAAGGGAAGGAGCCACGTCCAGCTGCCAGAGGGAAGGGAAGGAGCCACGTCCAGCTGCCAGAGGGAAGGGAAGGAGCCACGTCCAGCTGTCAGAGGGAAGGGAAGGGAAGGAGCCACGTCCAGCTGTCAGAGGGAAGAGAAGGGAAGGGAAGGAGGCACGTCCAGCTGCCAGAGGGAAGGGAAGGAGCCACGTCCAGCTGCCAGAGGGAAGGGAAGGAGCCACGTCCAGCTGCCAGAGGGAAGGGAAGGAGTCACGTCCAGCTGTCAGAGGGAAGGGAAGGGAAGGAGCCACGTCCAGCTGTCAGAGGGAAGGGAAGGAGCCACGTCCAGCTGTCAGAGGGAAGGGAAGGGAAGGAGCCACGTCCAGCTGCCGGAAGGGAAGGGAAGGAGTCACGTCCAGCTGTCAGAGGGAAGGGAAGGAGCCACGTCCAGCTGTCAGAGGGAAGGGAAAGAGCCATGTCCAGCTGTCAGAGGGAAGGGAAGGGAAGGAGCCACGTCCAGCTGTCAGAGGGAAGAGAAGGGAAGGGAAGGAGGCACGTCCAGCTGCCAGAGGGAAGGGAAGGAGCCACGTCCAGCTGCCAGAGGGAAGGGAAGGAGCCACGTCCAGCTGTCAGAGGGAAGGGAAGGGAAGGAGCCACGTCCAGCTGTCAGAGGGAAGAGAAGGGAAGGGAAGGAGGCACGTCCAGCTGCCAGAGGGAAGGGAAGGAGCCACGTCCAGCTGCCAGAGGGAAGGGAAGGAGCCACGTCCAGCTGCCAGAGGGAAGGGAAGGAGCCACGTCCAGCTGCCAGAGGGAAGGGAAGGAGCCACGTCCAGCTGCCAGAGGGAAGGGAAGGAGCCACGTCCAGTTGCCAGAGGGAAGGGAAGGAGCCACGTCCAGCTGCCAGAGGGAAGGGAAGGAGCCACGTCCAGCTGTCAGAGGGAAGAGAAGGGAAGGGAAGGAGCCACGTCCAGCTGCCAGAGGGAAGGGAAGGTGCCACGTCCAGCTGTCAGAGGGAAGGGAAGGAGCCACGTCCAGCTGCCAGAGGGAAGGGAAGGAGCCACGTCCAGCTGCCAGAGGGAAGGGAAGGAGCCACGTCCAGCTGCCAGAGGAAAGGGAAGGAGCCACGTCCAGCTGCCAGAGGGAAGGGCAGGAGCCACGTCCAGCTGCCAGAGGGAAGGGAAGGAGTCACGTCCAGCTGTCAGAGGGAAGGGAAGGGAAGGAGCCACGTCCAGCTGTCAGAGGGAAGGGAAGGAGCCACGTCCAGCTGTCAGAGGGAAGGGAAGGGAAGGAGCCACGTCCAGCTGCCGGAAGGGAAGGAGTCACGTCCAGCTGTCAGAGGGAAGGGAAGGAGCCACGTCCAGCTGTCAGAGGGAAGGGAAGGAGCCACGTCCAGCTGTCAGAGGGAAGGGAAGGAGCCACGTCCAGCTGTCAGAGGGAAGAGAAGGGAAGGGAAGGAGGCACGTCCAGCTGCCAGAGGGAAGGGAAGGAGCCACGTCCAGCTGCCAGAGGGAAGGGAAGGAGCCACGTCCAGCTGCCAGAGGGAAGGGAAGGAGCCACGTCCAGCTGTCAGAGGGAAGGGAAGGGAAGGAGCCACGTCCAGCTGTCAGAGGGAAGAGAAGGGAAGGGAAGGAGGCACGTCCAGCTGCCAGAGGGAAGGGAAGGAGCCACGTCCAGCTGCCAGAGGGAAGGGAAGGAGCCACGTCCAGCTGCCAGAGGGAAGGGAAGGAGCCACGTCCAGCTGCCAGAGGGAAGGGAAGGAGCCACGTCCAGCTGCCAGAGGGAAGGGAAGGAGCCACGTCCAGCTGCCAGAGGGAAGGGAAGGAGCCACGTCCAGTTGCCAGAGGGAAGGGAAGGAGCCACGTCCAGCTGCCAGAGGGAAGGGAAGGAGCCACGTCCAGCTGTCAGAGGGAAGAGAAGGGAAGGGAAGGAGCCACGTCCAGCTGCCAGAGGGAAGGGAAGGTGCCACGTCCAGCTGTCAGAGGGAAGGGAAGGAGCCACGTCCAGCTGCCAGAGGGAAGGGAAGGAGCCACGTCCAGCTGCCAGAGGGAAGGGAAGGAGCCACGTCCAGCTGCCAGAGGAAAGGGAAGGAGCCACGTCCAGCTGCCAGAGGGAAGGGAAGGAGCCACGTCCAGCTGCCAGAGGGAAGGGAAGGAGCAACGTCCAGCTGCCAGTTCTCTGGTTCTTCAATCAATTTTTTCTCATCTGCTTACCTATTTTAGAAGCCCTGAAAGGCGAGGGATTGAGCCTTCCCCTGTTCAACTTTCGTGTGTACAAGACGAAAAAAAAAGGGTTAATTGTTTCCTTCTGAGATACACTGAAGGTTAATGGATCATCCACTCACCGATTTTGGGAAAGGTGTAGTCGCAGTTTGAGAACAAATGGTTTGGCTGAATATCATGTCTTCTTATCTGAAGTACGAGGTCAATGATCTTTGTAAGGTTTATATCACAGCAGCTCACTATCATTAAACCATTTTGAAAGTTAATCCCTGGATTGAACACTGCTATTCTGATGTTTAGAAGGATTTGGATAAAGGGCAGAACTTGATGTTTTGAATCTCGGATTGAAATCACAGTCAATGGAATTTGATGGTGTGAGCAGTAGTAATCTATCTCATTTCCTGGAAAATTGCTTCATTAAACCCATCGAAGCAAAATTTGTTTGATGCTGAAAACTAAATTTAAAAAAAATCTTGAAATATATAATCGATCGGGTGGTGTCAGTGAAGAGAGCAACTATTTCTCCATAGTTTTTATTTTGAGGCCTGATTATTTTCTCCAATATTTTCTTTGGAATTGTTTAGTCTCAAATGAATTATTGCAGCTGCACAGGATTTTGTTT
The DNA here is from genome assembly GCF_036971445.1 of Narcine bancroftii. Taxonomy (NCBI): domain Eukaryota; kingdom Metazoa; phylum Chordata; class Chondrichthyes; order Torpediniformes; family Narcinidae; genus Narcine; species Narcine bancroftii. Next base: position 30,163,105 of record NC_091471.1, read on the forward strand.
TTCTTGCACATGGTTAAGTTTCTGCAAAAGAGATTATGGAATAAAAATGCTGGCCATTTCAACCAAGAACATAGGAATAACATTTCTATTAGATTATAAGACCTAGGAGCAAGAATAGGTTATTCGGCCAATTGAATCTGCCCTGCCATTTAAACATGAGCTGATCTATTTTTCCCACCTTGCCCTAATGCCTGGCCTTCTCCCTAGAATCTCTTGATGCCCTGGCTCCTCAAAAACCTTTCAATCTCTGTTTTAAATGCACCTAATCATGTGGCCACCACAACTGCCTCTGGCAACAAATTCCACAGATTCACATCCTCTGGCTGAAGAAATTCCTATGCATCTATGCTCTAAGAGGACACCCTTCAATCCTAAAGTTGAGACCTCTTGACACTTTTCAGTGAGATCTCCCTCATTCTCCTAAATTCCAATGAGTCTCGAACAAGAGCTGTCAAACGATTCACGTATGATCACCTTTTCATTCCTGGAATAATCCTTGTGAACCTCCTTGGAATTCTCTCCAATGTAAGCTCATCTTTTCTCCTCATTAAGAGGAGCCCAAAACTACACAGAATGCTCCCAATGAGGTCTCATTAGTGCCTTATCAAGCCTCACAATCCTGTACTTACATTCTATTCCCTTGAAATAAAAGCAAGCATTGCATTTGCTGCCTTCACCACTGACTCAACCTGCAAGTTTACTTTCAGGCTATCATGGACTAGAACTCCCAGGTCCTTGTGCAATTTTCTTACCTGTTAGAAAATAGTCTGCCCATTTATTTTTTTCTACCAAAATGCACGACCGTTCACTTTCATTTGCCACTTCTCTGCCCATTCTCCTAATCTGTTTAAGACCTTCTGCAGCCTTCGTGTTTTCTCTACACTACCTGCTCCTCTACCATTGTATCATCTGCAAACTTGGCCACAAAGCCATTCATTCCATTATCCAAACATTAATATACAACATAAAATGAAGCAGCCCCATAACCAACCTCTGTGGAATACCTCATGGCAACTGGCAGCCAATCAGAATATAATCACTGTATTCTAGAGGGAGGGTTTAGTACCAGGGATATATGGGTTGGCAGAACTTCGAGGGCTACTGTTCTATGTTTAACTCTCTGCTTCCTGCTAATTAACCAATATTCTCCCATGCTAGTATGTTTCCTGTTAAACCATGGGCTTTTATCTTGTTATGTGTGGCACCTTGCCAAAGCCCTTCTGAAAATCCAAATACTTAACATCCATCTCTCTTATCCAGCTTGCTTATTGCTGCAAAAAATTCCAATAGGTTTGTCAAACAAGAGTTTCTCTGAAGGAAACCATGCTGGCTTTGGCCTGTCATGTCATGTGCCTCAAAGTACATAATCTCATCCTTGACAATCAACTCCAACATCTTCCCAACCACTGACATCAGCTAACCGGAGTATAATTTACTTTCCGCAGCACCCCTCCCTTCTTTTGAATAGTGTGGTGACATTTGTCATTTTTCCGACTTCCGGGAGAATACTAGAATCTAATAATTCCTGAAAGTTCATTACTAATGCGTTCTCAATCTCTATTGCCACTTCTTTCAGTACCTGAGGGTGTAATCTATCAGGTTTAAGAGATTTATCCACCTTGAGACCAGTCAGCTTTCTGAGAATTTTCTTCCTTGAAATATGAAGTGCACTTACTTCCTTTTCCTGATCCCCTTTGATATCTGGCACATTGGTAATGTCTTCCACAGAGAAGACCTACTCATTTAGCTCCTCTGCACCTCCTTGTTTCCCATTGCTATTTTTTCAGCATCGTTATCTAGTGGTCCTATAATCTATTTGCACTTCTTTGATTCTTTCAAGTAGATAAGCAAAATTTATCATCATTGATCAAAATAACCAAGAGGATCAGATAATTTTCCTTATCAAGTAATTTCAATACATGGGGGAGGAGGAAGAAATATTTAGTATTGATGTTTCCCCCCCCCCATTTCAGCTGTGAATAATTATTTTGTTCCCCTTGCAGGTACCTTATGAAACCTTGAATAAGCGTTTCCGAGCTGCCCAGAAGAATATTGATCGTGAAACCAGTCATGTGACCATGGTAGTTGCAGAACTGGAGAAGACATTGAGCAACTGCCCAGCAGTGGATTCTGTTGTGACCTTATTAGACGGGGTGGTTGAAAAACTTAGTGCTTTGAAGAGAAAGGTACAGAAGTATTTTATTGGTAACAAAGGCAAGCGGTATTGTGTGCTTTTGGCAGGGTAACCTTTGAAAGATTTTTAAGAATGGTGGAAAAATTTGGGTTGATTCTGAAGATGTGTATCACCCACTCAAGCTGATGATTAAAAATCAAACTGACAGCTTTGCCTTCTTGTGGAAATGAAACCTCTATGTTACATCTCCAAAAAAAATCACAATTAATGATATTATGATACAAAATAAAAATCCTTCTTAAAAAAACCCCCCACAAATTTTCATAAATTTTTGTAACAATCAACCAGAAAAATAAAATTTCCAAGCAATAAACATTCAAGCCCCCCCACCCCGGTACCCCCTTCCCCTTAACTTAAGCAAAATAAATGGATACAGGGTCTTTGTGTTGACTGCCGGAGCTTACAGTCTATTTTACTAAAAGAAATAAAAATAGTATAAAATTGAGGGAATATCCTAAATTTACAACAGCAATATTATACTTGTGCACTAATATAATTCAAATACAGTTCCCAGGTCTTGAGGAATGTAATATGTTTGTTTCACAAACTACGAGTGATCTTTCCCATAGGGATACAACTGTCCATTTCTGATATCCCTCTTGCCAAAGAGATTGGTGTATTTGGCTTCCATGTGACTGCCACATTGCCAGTGCAATCTTAGTAAATGATATTTGATACTCCGTAAATGATTACTGATGTTTATAAAATTCCCCAATAAATATAATTCCGTGTTACCAGAAAAATTAACTCCAGTAATCTTTCTTGCCAGAAAGAATTGACCTTGGTACATGACCACACTGAATGAAGAAATGTTCCTTCCTCTATTTCACATTGAAAACATCTGTCCGATATTTCTGATTTTGATGCAAAAAATTATATTACACCAAACCATACCTCGCATTGATAATTTAAGTTACCCCATCTTTACACCATTTAGCCCAGGATTGTTCCGATAAGTTCACTGCTAGATCTGCTTCCCATCTTTCTCTCGACCTACGTATTTCAGACTTCTTCCCATCCATTTTCAGGGCATAATATATTTGAGTAATAAATTTAGGTACTCTATCCATCCATAATGTACGCTCCAATTGACTCACTGCTGGAGGAGTCGTGTCATTTCCCCAAGTTTCTCTTCGAAAAGCCCTTGGTTGTAAATAGCAAAGAAGAGTGTCATTTGGAACACCATAAATTTGTTTCATTTGTTCAAATGACATTAAAACCCCATTTTTGTAGCAGTCAGCAATGTAGCAAATCCCTTTCTGTGACCATATATTTAAAATCCTATTTCCCATTATCATAGGCCACATTCGATTATTACAAGGTGGAGATCTTAATATTCCAATTTTCCCTCCTATATTGTCATTAATGTTATATGGCGAGCTCTCCACTGGCCACCGAGACAAAGGTGCACCAAAGAAGAGGTACAAGGACTGCCTAAAGAAATCTCTTTGTGCCTGCCACATTGACCACCGCCAGTGGGCTGATATCGCCTCAAACCGTGCATCTTGGCGCCTCACAGTTCGGCGGGCAGCAACCTCCTTTGAAGAAGATCGCAGAGCCCACCTCACTGACAAAGGAGGAAAAACCCAACACCCAACCCCAACCCACCAATTTTCCCTTGCAACCGCTGCAACCGTGCCTGCCTGTCCCGCATCGGACTTGTCAGCCACAAACGAGCCTGCAGCTGACGTGGACATTACCCCTCTGTAAATCTTCGTCCGCGAAGCCAAGCCAAAGAAAGATTGCCATTAAAATCTTGCCAGACCTTTATCCAATGAATCAATATAGGGTTTGAGGTCTTTCTCTTAATTAATTTCCAATTCCATCTATCGATGAAATCTTTCGGCAATGTTTCATCCATCTCCTGTACCCATTTTGGTGAATTAGTTTTGAAGAAAAAATGCCAAAAATCTCATTTGTGAAGCCAGATAAGATATTTTTAAAAAAAATCTTGGAGTCTCAATCCTCCTAATTTATAATCCCATGTCAATTTTTCTAATTGTCTTACTAAATCATTTATTATTTTAAAAATTTGTTTTTTTAAATAGATAGATATTGACTGGAACAAATATTGAATCTTTGGCATAAACTTCATTTTAATACAATTAACTTTCCCAATTAATGTTAGGGGCAAGTCCTTCCATTTCTGTAAGTTTTTTTTATATTTTCGCCGGCAGAGGGGAGTAATTCAGCTTATACAATTTATTCAAGTTGTTATCAAGCATAATTCCTTAGTATTTAATTCCTCACTTTTCCATGAAAGCATATTATTTGCTTTAAAACATTCGTAGTCATGGTTTGTTAATGGGAAAATTTCACTTTTATCCATATTTATCTTGTATCTTCCATATTTCGTTAAAATTTCCTGCAGTTTTTCATTTGACCTTTCGGGTTCAGACATACATAACAATATATCATCATCAAACAAACTAATTTTGTGTAGGACTCACCTGACCTCAAAGCCTTTAATTTCGGGATAGCCCCTAATAATTTCTGCTAAAAGTTCTATTGCCATAACAAATAATGCCGGAGAGAGGGGGCAGCCTTGCCTACTCGATTGACTCAATGGGAACATTCCTGATGTTTGACTATTGGTTATTATTTTTGATTGAGGTTTTTTTATATAATGCCCTGATCCAATTAATAAATCCTCGTCCTGTACCTAACTTTACCAATGTTTTAAACAAAAAAGGCCTTTCAAATCTATTGAATGCTTTTTATGCATCTATATACTACTATATTGGGCTCCTTCCTTGATTGAGCTAAATGTATAATGTTAAATATTGGCATCATGTTATTTGACACTTGTCTACCCTTAACAAATCCCACTTGATGTGTATTTATTAATTTAGGTAAATACTGTACCAGCCTGTTCACCAGTGGTTTTGCTATTATTTTGTAGTCTGCACTTAAAAGAGATACCGGTCGGTAAGAAGTAGTTTTCAGAGAGCCTCTATTCTTTTATGGCAGTACAGTAATTATTAGCATTGAGAAGGAATCTGGTGGAGGAGTCACGCGATGGAGTAGTGGCCGGACGGTGAACTCCAGCCCTCTCCAGAAAAGTCGGGAAAAACAAGAGAAAACACAAAGGCACAGAAATAAAAGTTACAGAAAAGTGAGTATAAAGGTGGAAAGAAGATGGCGACAAAAAAAGAAAAGTCGAAAGCAACGGTAAGAAGAGAGGAAGAGAAGACAAAGGAGGAAAAAGGTGAAGGCCTTACCTGTCCGAAGAGGCCCGCTGCGGAGAGAGAAACCCGCTCCCTCAGGTCGGTAAATAATGGACTACAAAAATGGCTCGCAGAGCCGAGTAAAAGTGCGATGCGAATGAAAAAAAACACACCGACGGGAGGGGGGACCAGCTGGGGAGTCGATCTCCACAGCCGGCAACGACAGCTGCAGAACACCTGCAGCAAGAAGAGACCACAGAAGACAACAGAAACAAGAAAGAAGAGGAGGAAAGGGCAACAAAGAAACAACAGATGGCCAACCCAGAGGAAGAAGAAGAGGAAGAGTATGGTGAAATAGAAGAAGAAAAGAGAGGCAAGGTAAAGGATATACTTGCTCTTATTAGAGGATACATGGAATCATTTAAAGAATGGCAAACACAGGAATTTAAGGATTTAAGAAAAAGAATAAACAACACAGAAGAGAAAATAAATAAAATGGAGATGACCTTAACAGAAATGGGAAAGAAAATGGACAAGATGGAAGAGCGGGCAGTAGCAGCAGAAATGGAGGTAGAAGACTTAAAAAAGAAATTGGAGAAATCTAATAAAAAAACTAAAGAGACACAAGAACTACTAGCTCAAAAAATAGATACAATGGAAAACCATAACAGAAGAAATAACATAAAGATAGTGGGCCTTAAGGAAGATGAAGAAGGCAAGAATATGAGGGAGTTTATAAAAGAGTGGATCCCTAAGACCCTAGGATGTCCAGAACTACAGCAAGAATTGGAAATAGAAAGGGCACATAGAGTATTGGCCTCTAAACCACAACCACAACAAAAACCAAGATCTATTGTAGTAAAATTCCTAAGATATACTACAAGAGAAAAGGTACTGGAGAAGACAATGGAAAAAGTAAGAGAGGGCAACAAACCACTGGAGTATAAAGGGCAAAAAATCTTCATTTATCCAGATATAAGTTTTGAACTCCTAAAGAAGAGAAAAGAGTTCAATACAGCAAAGGCGATTTTATGGAAGAAAGGGTATAAATTTATACTAAAGCATCCAGCGGTATTGAAAATATTTATTCCAGGACAACAAAACAGACTATTCTCGGATCCAGAAGAAGCACGAAAATTTGCAGAACAATTACAAAAATAGACTGAGGGAGGAAGACGGGTAATGAGAGTTAAGATGATCACAATTGATATGTATGTGGGTAAAGACAAAAATAGACTGAGGGATGAAGACGGGTAATGAGAGTAAAAATGATCACGATTGATATGTATGCGGGTAAAGAGGTATAAGAGTGAATAGAGACAAGGAGCATACGTGAATGTATCTGTACTTAGAGGAAAATATAGATAGTATAGACAAGAATTAATAAGGGAAGGTAATGGAATAGAGAGAATAAGGAGGGAATTAAAAGAGTGACCTTTGTGACATATGAAAAGTGAAATCTTTTCTGGGGGAGGCGGGGTGGGGGGAAATAGCGGTCACTGCAAAATCAGTTGACGCTTGCGAGTGGATTCGCAAATCCAAATGGAGAGGGGAGATGTGGTTGTCCGACAAGGGATAAAGGACAACTCAGGAGGTGAATGGGAGATTGGGAATAAATAAGATAGAAATAGGAGAATAAGGAAAATGTTGGATGTTGTAGGAATGTTGTCTTATAAAGAGTTGAAAATAAGAAAACAGAAATGGAAAAGGAGGAAAGGTAATGATGGAAAAACGGAAAGAGAAGATAAACAAAATATAAAAGGGCTACGCTGAACTATATGTCTTTAAATATTAATGGAATACATAACCAAATTAAAAGGAATAAACTACCAAATTTAAATGAATAAATGTATTCCATTAGAAAAAATAACATATTGGTTAAGAAATAATATTGAAATATTCGAACAAGTATAGGAGCCTTACATTAAATACAATAGCGAAAACCTACCGGGGACAAACATTACCTAAGTTGATGGAAGGAGAAGGAAAGAAAAGAATGGACTCAGTAGAATTTCTGGTGTAATTTTGTTGAATGACAACATTGTCTGACTGGATTAATGCAACCTAGATTGTATACCTAAAATGGATGAGAGGGGGGGTGGGGGGGTGGTTTGGGAGGAAAGGGGGGGGGGAGAAAAAGTCACTGTATATGTGTGAAAAAGAAATTGTGTATATCATGGCTAATGTGATTTATGGTGTGAAAAATGAAAAAAAATTAAAAAAAAAAAAAAAAAAAAGAGAAGGAATCTGGTAGTGTCTGAGTTTCTACTGTTCACTCTATTACATCCATGAATAAAGGCATTAGGAAATCTTGAAATTCTTTATAAAACTCAGCCTGGAATCCAGCCTCACCCAGAGCTTTGTTAGCCTGAAGAGTTCCTAATGCTCTTTCAATTTCCTCCCAAGTAAAATGTATGTGCCCTTTCTCCTAATTCATAGTATTTCTGTTTTATATTTAATATTGTCTTCTCTACTCTATATGTTTGCAAAGTATTGTATTGAATTTTCTTATTTTCCATTGTTCTATATTTATCCTGCTCCCCGTTCTCTGATATTCTTTTCCTAATCCCCCTATTCCTTTCTCCAGTTTACATATTTCTGCATTAAATTCTCTTTTAATCTTTTTTGTAAATGAAATGATTTGTCCTCTTACGTATGCCTTTAATGTATCCCATATTAAAAAAAACTATTATCTGTTGATCCCAAATTTGTTTCACAATAATATTCAATCTGCCATCTTATAAATTGTATAAAATCATCAATTTTTAGCCACCTATATTTGCTTTCTTGCTTCTGATATTTGTATTACTTAAGTTAGCAGCGAATGATCCAAATGCAAGTATTCCATTTTTACTACTCTGTCCTTCAAACTCGATAATAATAAAAACAAGTCTATTTTAGTGTGTGAATTATTTTTAAAAATAAAATCTTCTTAGGATTGGACGACCTCCATACATCCATCAAATTTAGGACTTTCATATATGAAAAGTTAACTTCACCACCATAGCTCCTGATACTGTTTTTGTTGATTTATCGAGAATGGATCCAAACAAAAATTAAAGTCTCCACCAATCAATATATTTTGCCTTCCCTCTGCTGCTTTTAAAAATACATCCTTCATAAAGGCCTTGTCATCATAATTTCTCTTTGGCTTGGCTTCGCGGACGAAGATTTATGGAGGGGGTAAAAAGTCCACGTCAGCTGCAGGCTCGTTTGTGGCTGACCAGTCCGATGCGGGACAGGCAGACACGATTGCAGCGGTTGCAAGGGAAAATTGGTTGGTTGGGGTTGGGTGTTGGGTTTTTCCTCCTTTGCCTTTTGTCAGTGAGGTGGGCTCTGCGGTCTTCTTCAAAGGAGGCTGCTGCCCGCCAAACTGTGAGGCGCCAAGATGCACGGTTTGAGGCGTTATCAGCCCACTGGCGGTGGTCAATGTGGCAGGCACCAAGAGATTTCTTTAGGCAGTCCTTGTACCTTTTCTTTGGTGCACCTCTGTCACGGTGGCCAGTGGAGAGCTCGCCATATAATACGATCTTGGGAAGGCGATGGTCCTCCATTCTGGAGACGTGACCCATCCAGCGCAGCTGGATCTTCAGCAGCGTGGACTCGATGCTGTCGACCTCTGCCATCTCGAGTACCTCGACGTTAGGGGTGTGAGCGCTCCAATGGATGTTGAGGATGGAGCGGAGACAACGCTGGTGGAAGCGTTCTAGGAGCCGTAGGTGGTGCCGGTAGAGGACCCATGATTCGGAGCCGAACAGGAGTGTGGGTATGACAACGGCTCTGTATACGCTTATCTTTGTGAGGTTTTTCAGTTGGTTGTTTTTCCAGACTCTTTTGTGTAGTCTTCCAAAGGCGCTATTTGCCTTGGCGAGTCTGTTGTCTATCTCATTGTCGATCCTTGCATCTGATGAAATGGTGCAGCCGAGATAGGTAAACTGGTTGACCGTTTTGAGTTTTGTGTGCCCGATGGAGATGTGGGGGGGCTGGTAGTCATGGTGGGGAGCTGGCTGATGGAGGACCTCAGTTTTCTTCAGGCTGACTTCCAGGCCAAACATTTTGGCAGTTTCCGCAAAGCAGGACGTCAAGCGCTGAAGAGCTGGCTCTGAATGGGCAACTAAAGCGGCATCATCTGCAAAGAGTAGTTCACGGACAAGTTTCTCTTGTGTCTTGGTGTGAGCTTGCAGGCGCCTCAGATTGAAGAGACTGCCATCCGTGCGGTACCGGATGTAAACAGCGTCTTCATTGTTGGGGTCTTTCATGGCTTGGTTCAGCATCATGCTGAAGAAGATTGAAAAGAGGGTTGGTGCGAGAACACAGCCTTGCTTCACGCCATTGTTAATGGAGAAGGGTTCAGAGAGCTCATTGCTGTATCTGACCCGACCTTGTTGGTTTTCGTGCAGTTGGATAATCATGTTGAGGAACTTTGGGGGACATCCGATGCGCTCTAGTATTTGCCAAAGCCCTTTCCTGCTCACGGTGTCGAAGGCTTTGGTGAGGTCAACAAAGGTGATGTAGAGTCCTTTGTTTTGTTCTCTACACTTTTCTTGGAGCTGTCTGAGGGCAAAGACCATGTCAGTGGTTCCTCTGTTAGCGCGAAAGCCGCACTGTGATTCTGGGAGAATATTCTCAGCGACACTAGGTATTATTCTATTTAGTAGAATCCTAGCGAAGATTTTGCCTGCAATGGAGAGCAACGTGATTCCCCTGTAGTTTGAGCAGTCTGATTTCTCGCCTTTGTTTTTGTACAGGGTGATGATGGTGGCATCACGAAGATCCTGAGGCAGTTTACCTTGGTCCCAACAAAGCTTGAAAAACTCATGCAGTTTGGCATGCAGAGTTTTGCCGCCAGCCTTCCAGACTTCTTCCATACTGCAATCCACTGAAGAGGTACTGGGCTTCTCCTCCAGGAAAAACAAGGACTGGTTTGACGAAAACAGCCAGGAAATCCAGGAGCTGCTGGCAAAGAAGCGAGCTGCCCACCAGGCTCACCTTACAAAGCCGTCCTGTCCAGAGAAGAAACAAGCCTTCCGTCGCGCATGCAGCCATCTTCAGCGCAAACTCCGGGAGATCCAAAATGAGTGGTGGACTAGCCTCGCCAAACGAACACAGCTCAGCGCGGACATTGGCGACTTCAGGGGTTTCTACGAGGCTCTAAAGGCTGTGTACGGCCCCTCACCCCAAGTCCAAAGCCCGCTGCGCAGCTCAGACGGCAAAGTCCTCCTCAGCGACAAGATCTCCATCCTCAACCGATGGTCAGAACACTTCCAATCTCTTTTCAGTACCAACCGCTCAGTCCAAGATTCCGCCCTGCTCCAGCTCCCTGAACAGCCCCTAAGGCTAGAGCTGGATGAGGTTCCCACCCTGGATGAGACATATAAGGCAATCGAACAACTGAAAAGTGGCAAAGCATCATAATTTAGCGCGTAGATATTTATCAACGTCCAAGATTCTGAATAAAGTTTGACATTTATCATTATATATATTTACCCGCTTGGTCCATTGAAACATTTTCTACATTAATTGGAACATGTTTATTAATTAGGATTGCCGCTCTTGTTGCTTTTGAATTAAATGATGAAGAAAAGACCTGCCCCCCCTCCCCCCCCCCCCCCCCCCCCCCAATTAACTACTCCAGTTTATTGTGTTCTGCTTTAATAAGATGTGTTACTTGGAGAAATACCACATTGGCTTTTATCTTTTTAAAATATGTAAGTATTCTTTTCCTTTTGACTTAGCCATTCAAGCCATTAACATTAAAACTTATAAACTTTAATGTCTTATCCATAGCAACCTGTTATAGATTCTGTGCAGATAAATAAATATGTAAACAGTTTCATGATCTGAAACCTCACCCTAAAAATTAAGCAACCTCAGCTCCGATGGTGAGGTAGACAGGAAATCTCTGAGGCCCATGAAAAAAAAGCCTGCGAAAGCCTCCGGGGATGAGGAAGAAGTGGAACCCACCCTAAAGCACCATCTTGAAAACTAAACTCCCCTGCTGATGCTATTACCTTCCTTAAACCAGAGTTGCACTGTACTGTTACCTTCAGTACCTTCTTTCCACTCTCTCCAAGCTCCCCAGGAAGCATAAAACTTTGACATTTCTTAATACAATTAAGATGACCTTCACAAAAAAATAAAACTTTACTATGTCCATAAAATATCTTATTTACGCCTTTCCTTTCACAGTCAACCTTTCTCGTGTCTATCTTCCTTTTCTTTTTCCTCTATAGTTGTCGAATAAACTCTTCTACTTCCTCTTTTGATTTGAAGTATCTTCTGTTACCTTCAGAGATTTCCATTTTTAGCGTCGCTGGGTACAACATCACGTACTTAAAGTTCTTTTCATGGAGTTGCCTCTTGACCACGTCGAACTCTCTTTTCTGAATTACCTCGTTGTTGAAGTCCTGAAAACTACCTGATCTCTGCATTGTCCCACTTTATTGGGGAACAAGAATTCTCTGTATTTTCATAAGCAAACTCTCAGGATCATCTCTATCCTTGAAGTTCAGGCAATCTCACCAAAATAGTCCGAGGGAGGGCTTCACCCATTCTCCTCGGTCCAAGAGATCTGTGAGCACTCGCTGAGTTTTTGGTGCAAAGGACTTGAGGAATTTCATGGCATATCTGCCTTCTGCACCTTCTCTCAGGCTGACTATTCTCACATTGTTTCTCCGACTGAAGTTCTCCATGCGATCCAGTTTGTCCAGAAGGAGTTGCTTATCTGTCATCCATTTTTTAGCTTTTGCAATTCTCTCAGCACTCTCCATTCTTTCAGTTAAATCGCTAATCGCTTTACCCACCTCTTTCACTGAAGTGTTAAGCTCTTTAATAGCAATCTCCACACTTGTGAAACATTGTCCGAAACCTCCAAATTCTTGCAACAGAGTTTCCAGATCTAACATTCGTTGGGAAGAAGAGGCATCTCCACCCACGCGTTTGGCAAAGCTGCGGCTTTTTCTATCACTGATTTTGTTTTTTTTCCATGCTATTTTCCAGTCATCCTTCGCAGTTTTCTTCAGAAGATAAAAGAAATTCTATCAAAACCACTTTTTGGTTGTCTTTTCTCGGAGAGCTCGGAGAAGCGCATCTGCTCAGCCAGCCAGCCAGCACGGCTGGGTGGTAATGTTGAGGATTATATTACTGAAAAGTCTAAATATATATTTTTGAGTGCATCGTAATCATGCAAGTTGTAAACCGATCCTTCAACCATCCTTTTTTATACGACTTGTCTCCACATGCACTATTTCCATCTACTCCTCGTGGAGTATGCCTGGTAATTGTACCTGTTTCCTGTGGGAATTTTCTAGGCTTTCAATCAATCTTTTTCTTAAATCCACGATGTACATTAAAATGCTGTTTTATTTACATGTCATTGGGCTGGAAAGTAGGATTCCATTATGTTGATATTGGTAATGATCAATAGAATTGTCTGGTAAGTACACAACAAAATTAGTGCTTGATAGGTGTTGGTTGTCCTGGAAATCAGAGGTGCAAACATATCACTTTGGGTTTCAATATGAATCTGAATAATGCATTCATTTTTACTCATCTGTCTACTTGTATATCATGTCAAAACTAAAATAGCCAATCAAAATATTCTAACTACCATACCATTTCCAATTTTGTACTTCATTTAAGTACAAATGACATCAACTCCTTGGTATATTCTACATTGTTCTTCTGCAGTGCTCTCCATAATGTTTTGGACAAAGCCACTTTTTTATCCTTTATTTGCCCCTGTACTCCACAGTTTTAAATTTGTAATCAAACAATCCACATGTAATTAAAGTGCACATTCCAGATTTTATTCCAGGTTTGACCATGTCGAAATTAGAACATTTTTTGTACATAGTTCCCCCATTTCAGGGCACCATAATGTTTGAGACCTTTGGCTTCACAGGTGTTTGTGGATACTCTGGTCTATTTAATTGTTATATTGGTGCAGGTAGAAGAGAGCTAGTTCTGCTTCGAAGCTTTTGATTGACTTTGGGCACGTAGTTGTCATTTTTTAACATGAGGACTAGAGTTGAAAGTCAAAGAAGCCATAATGATGCTGGAAAACAAAAAAATAAGAAGAGACATCACACAAATGTGAGGATTACCAAAATCAACTATTTGGCACGTCACAAAGAAGAAGGAACATACTGGTGAGCTCGGTAATTGTTAAGGGACAAGGAAGATCTCCACAGCTGATGACAGAAGAATTCTCATCATAATGAAGAAAAACCCCCAAACATCTGTTGGACAGATGAGAAACACTCTTCAGGAGGTAGGTGTGGATGTGAAATGATGACTGTAGAAAACTTCATGAACAGAAATAGAGAGGCTATACTGCAAGATGCAAACCACTAGTTAGCCACAGAAACAGGATGGCTAGATTACAGTTTGCAAAGAAGTCTTTAAGAGATTGTGCAGAATTATGAAAAAAGGTCTTGAGGACACATGAGACCAAGATTAACGAGTATCAGAGTGATGGCATAAGCTAAATGTTGAGACATAAAGGAAGTGTCCAAGATGCAAAGCATACCACCTCATCTGTTAAACATGGTGGTGGGGGTGTTATGGTCTGGTCATGTATGGCTACTACAGGTACTGGCGCACTTACCTCATTGATGTGTTACTGCTGATTACGGTAGAAAAATTAATTCTGAGATGTACAGAAACATCTTATCTGCTCAAGTTTAAGCAAAAGCCTCCAAATTCATTGGACGATGCTTCATCCTACAGCAAGACATTGATCCCAAGCATACTGCTGAAGCAACAAAAGAGGTTTTCAAAGCTTAAAAAAAAAACTGAAAAATTCTTGAATAGCCAAGTAAGTCACCTGATCTAAATCCAATTAAGCATGCCTTCCATATACTGAAGAGAAAACTTAAGCCCCCAAAACAAGCAGGAGCTGAAAATGGCAGATGCTGTAATTTATACATGGTCAAACCAAAATGTATGCTTATCATCATGAATAAAATCTGGAATGTGCACTTTAATTCACATGTGAATTGTTTGCAAATTTAAAACAACAGGAACACAGTGGCAAATAAAGGAAAACGAAACATCTGAGGGCACTGTATATTTGTGGCTTTTGAGATGAGAAATACCAGTTTGTAATTTTTAAAATTTAGTTTTAATGCTATGTTTTTACAAACTTGGCAGCTGAAATTTGAATTGTCTTGAAATTTTAGATGATCACCTAAAGAATATATGTGAATGTGACATGTCACAGATATTCTGATGCAGGGAGCATTTTTCATTGTAATTGATGATGGGCATTACTAATGTTTTGAATATGTATTTTTTCTATTGTCTAGCTGTATTTTTAGTTTCATTTTACTTTAAGCAGTGCAATTATTTAGTTACATGTGGGAGTATCTTCACTTTATTTTTCAACACATTAGGCAGAAATTGTTGGTTTCAAAGGTTTCTTCTAAAGCATTTGTGTGGGCTTTTGCTTTGGGAGTTTTTGTACCTTGATATGCAACTTGGGTGAGGCTGGACCATGATTGGCAACTCCATATTCTGTGTACAGATGCTACAGGCATAATGGAGGGGATATGACATTTTTGATTAGAGAGAACATGGTGTTTTGTAGGATATTTTTTGGATCATTCATTGAGGCTATATGGATGAACTTAGAAACAAAGAAATGATCACTTTGGGATTGAGTTATTAAACACTCCAATAGACAACATGAATTAGAAGAGCTAATGTGTAGGGATATTGCATATAGATGCAAGAATAATTAGAATTCCAATAGTTGGTCATTTTAACTTCCTTCATATTGACTTGGAAAGTCAAAGTTCAAAAAACCCTGGCTGGAGAGAAAATAGTGTGTGTTCAGGAACAGTTTTTCTTGCTTCATATCTAAAGGGCCTTATGGGAGAGAGGGAAACATTGGACCTTCCATGGAAAATGAGACAGTGCAAGTGGCTGAAGTGTCCGAGCGGGAGCACTTTGGGGCCTGTGGCTATAATGCTATTAATTTTAAAGTAGAATTGGAAAACAATGGGATTGGTTCTCAAGTTCAAGTCCAAAATTGTGGAACAGCTAATTTTAATGGCAGTAGACATGAACTCTCACAAGATCATTGGGAGAGTTTATTTGCAAGTAACGGGATGACTGGCAAATGAGAGGCTTTTAACAGAGAGATTGGAAGCTTTATGTGGCAGCATGTTCCTGTTTAGAGTGAAGGGCAATGCTGGAAGAATTGTGGAACCTTGGTTGATGAGGGATATTGAGGTCTTGGTTATGGTTAGGAATGAGATGTATCTGCATATTACAATTGGATTTGAGTGAATCTTGTGAAAGTAAGAGATAGTTCATGAGGGAAATTGAGAAGGCAAAAAGTGAACGAGATAGCTTTAGCAGATGAAGTAAAGGAAATGCTAAGGGAACTTGCCAGTATATTAGGTGAGGTCATGCTAAATCTTGTTATATAATCTGAGAATTGAGATTGACAGTCAGGGCAGTGGTATCCTCCTCTGGTCAGATATATAAAATATGGGACACTGGTCTCCCTGATGAATACATCTGTGGTAAGTCCACCCAGCTGCAACTACTTAGAGATTGTTCTCAAGAGCAGGAGCTGGATGAAATCTGGATCATTCTGGAGGCAGAGGGGGTAATAGAAAGGAGTTGCTGGGAGGCAGTCACGTCTAGGACGGAGACAGTGCAGGGTATCCCTTTGGTGTTTCACCTTAACAATGTCCTAACAAGGAAAAGCCACAGCAGTCAGGCAGGACTCCATATAGAGTCTGAATCTTTGGTACAGAAGGGAACCAATATAAAGAGGAGGGCAGAATTAGTAATGGAAAATTCATTGGTTATGGAAACCGGGGATTGTGGAAAGAATTGATAATCTCTGAAATGGTCTTGCCTCCCAGGTGCCAGGGTCAGAGATGTCTATGATCCAGTCCATCAGACTTTTGAGAAGAATGGTGAGCAGCCAGATGTTGCGATACACGTTGGTACAGATGACAAAAGGATGAAGTCCTGAGGAGGGAATATAGGCAGTGATGAAGGAAGCGTAAAAAAAAAAAAATCAGGATCTTCATGGTAGTAATCTCTAGATTGCTGCTTGTGCCATGTACCTATGAGAGCAAGAATGGAAAGTTATGCAAATGAAAGTGTGGCTAAAGAGTTGGTGCAGGTGTTCAGCTGTGCGGATCATTGAGATCATACTTTTCCTAGAAGTGATCTCCACAAAAGGGACAGGTTGCACCTGAAATGGGGAGGGACTAATATCCTTGCCAGCAGGTTTGCTTGAGCTATTGGGGAAGGTTTAAACTAGCTAGGTAGGGACATGGGAACTGATGTTAGGTTAGATCAGCCATGTTGGAAGAAGTACGGAAGAAACTAAATTTAACTACTTCACAGGGAAGGGAGCCCATAAACTTTGAGCAGAGTCCTATGAGGGCCATAACCAAAAAGAAAGGTTGAGAATATCTGGGTTAGATGATGGATCAGTTAATGGAAAGGTAGAAGCAATATGTAGTGTGACTGAATGGAGAATAAATGCTATTTGTTGGATGGGTAGAAATGTTTGTACTTTAATGTGAGAAGTACTTTTACCCCCTCCATAAATCTTCGTCCGCGAAGCCAAGCCAAAGAAAGAGTAAGATAAGCATAATGAGTTTAGAGTATGAATCAGTGCATATAATTCAATAAAACCCCTGTTATCCGGAGTTCAAGCAACCAGCAAAAAAAAAATCATGGAGAGTAAATAGGTTTAAAAAAAAAAGTACAGGTTTAAAATTGGTGCCATGCTCTGCAGCAGTTAATTCACTAATCGTGTAACATGCAACCTCAAGTAATTGGAAAACTCACTAATTCGCACTTGTCAATCCCCACAAGTGCCAAAGATCAGAAGTTTGACTATACAATGCTGTGGCCATTACAGAGTTGGATGATGCAAGGAAAGGATTGTCTGATGCAAGTTCTAGAGTTTGGATGTTTCAAAAGGCATAGGGAGGTAAAAGACAGAGGAGGAAGTGGCATTGATAATCCGGGATAGGATCACAGCTGCAGAAAGGGAGGATGTTGTGGAGGGGGTCTTTGTTGGTGAAACAGGAAGGGAGCAATCTGTAGGCCCCCAAATAGTCACCAGGACTCTGAGGAGCAGATAATTAGGCAGATTTTGGAAACATGCAAAAATAAGAATTATTGCTGTGGATTGGCACCTCCTTGGTGCAAAAGATTAGAAGTTATTATTTACATTTGAGCAGTTCTTTGTGAACTGGAATTGTGACCTTTAGGGCGCTAGACCAAAATTTGGAGACTAAAATTAAGTTGGGTAGCATTCGCTCACAAGCATAGATACCATGCACCAAACAGCTATGTTCTTTTATTGTATATCTTCGCTGAAAGTAATTTGGTGGGGTGGGAGGGGGTGAAATGAGGATTGGGATTTTTTTTGTATATTACATACCTATGATAAAAATGACCAGCCTGTAGTATTGAAATTGTATTTTTTTTCCATAAATTGTCATCTGGATCTTGTGTACACGAACATCCCCGATGCGTATCAAGCTAGGCCCTCAGACCACATCTCTGTAATGCAAATCCCAACATACAGACCGCTTGTCAGACGCTCCAGACCAGCAATGAAGCAGGTCAAGAACTGACTAGCAGAGGCCATCTCTGTCCTATAGGTCTGCTTTGAGAACTATGACTGGCACGTTTAAGGAGGCAGCAACGGAGAGGGATCACATCAAGTTAGAGGAGTACATGGCATTAGTGATCAGCTATATTAGCAGCCAGCTCCCCACCATGACTACCAGCCCCCCCACATCTCCATCGGGCACACAAAACTCAAAACGGTCGACCAGTTTACCTATCTCGGCTGCACCATCTCATCAGATGCAAGGATCGACAACGAGATAGACAACAGACTCGCCAAGGCAAATAGCGCCTTTGGAAGACTACAAAAAAGAGTCTGGAAAAACAACCAACTGAAAATCCTCACAAAGATCAGTGTGTACAGAGCCGTTGTCATACCCACACTCCTGTTCGGCTCCGAATCATGGGTCCTCTACTGGCATCACCTACGGCTCCTAGAACGCTTCCACCAGCGTTGTCTCCGCTCCATCCTCAACATTCATTGGAGCGCCTTCATCCCTAACATCGAAGTACTCGAGATGGCAGAGGCCGACAGCATCGAATCCACGCTGCTGAAGATACAGCTGCGTTGGGTGGGTCACGTCTCCAGAATGGAGGACCATCGCCTTCCCAAGGTCGTGTTATATGGCGAGCTCTCCACTGGCCACCGTGACAGATGTGCACCAAAGAAGAGGTACAAGGACTGCCTAAAGAAACCTCTTGGTGCCTTCCACATTGACCACCGCCAGTGGGCTGATATCGCCTCAAACCGTGCATCTTGGCACCTCACAGTTCGGCGGGCAGCAACCTCCTTTGAAGAAGACCGCAGAGCCCACCTCACTGACAAAAGACAAAGGAGGAAAAACCCAACACCCAACCCCAACCAACCAATTTTCCCCTGCAACCGCTGCAACCGTGTCTGCCTGTCCCGCATCGGACTTGTCAGCCACAAACGAGCCTGCAGCTGACGTGGACATTTACCCCCTCTATAAATCTTCGTCCACGAAGCCAAGCCAAAGAAAAAATATTAGCAAGTGCACCGATGATGTCACCGTGCCAAAGACCATCACTACTCGGCCCAACTAGAAGCTTTGGATGACTGCATCCAACTTTGGTGTGTGCTGTTGAGGAACCGTGACTCAGCCTTCAGAGTGGGCAACAAGGCAGTCTTGGCCAACGCAAAAGCCAAGCTCTCCACAGCCGTCAGGGAGGCAAAGAGGGTTCATGCCCGAAGGATTCAGAGTCACTTCTGAGACAGCGGTGACCCATAGTGCATGTGAGAAGGCATCTGTGCCATCACCAACCACAAAGCCCCACCAGCTGCCTGTAACAGGGATGCCTCCTTCCCTCCCTCACGCGCTTCAAGGTGAAAAATGACGTGGAGGCAAGGGAGTACACACCTCCATAAGAGCAGGCACTGCGTCTCACAAAGGCCGGTGAGAAGGATGCTGCTCAAGGTAAACCCTTGTAAGGCTGCAGGACCAGATAATATCACTGACAGGGTGCTCAGAGGATGTGCAGACCAATTAGCTGATGTCCTCACAGACATCTTCAACATCTCCCTGAACTGCGCCATTGTACCAATGTCCTTCAAGGTGGCCACAATCATTCCTGTGCCAAAGAAGCCTTCAGTGTCCTGTCTCAATGACTACCGTCCAGTCGTACTTGTGTCCACTGTCATGAAGTGCTTAGAAAGGCTAGTTATGGAGCACATCAAGACTCTGCTGCCCCCCTCATTGGACCCCCTGCAGTTTGTGTACTGCCCCAACCAATCTTCAGATGATGCCATTGCCACCACACTCCATCTAGCCCACACCACCTGAAAAATAAAGACTCGTATGTTTAAATTCTGTTTATAGATTTCACCTCAACATTCGACACAATCATATCACAGCACCTGATTAGGAAGTTGAACCTGCTGGGCCTAAACACCTTTCTCTGTAACTTGATCCTTGACTTCCTGACTGGAAAACCTCAGTCAGTCTGGATTGGAAACACCCTGTCCAACACCATCGCACTGAGCACGGGGCCCCTCCAGGGCTGCATTCTCAGCCCACTGCTGTTTACCCTGCTGACCCACAACTGTGCAGTGAGATACAGTTCTAATCACATCATCAAGTTTGTTGATGACACGACCATGATAGGGCTCATCGCAAGAATGATGAGTCAGCTTACAGAAAGGAGGTGCAATTACTAATGGACTTTGCGGAGACAACAATCTACACCTGAACATCAACAAAACAAAGGGGATAGTAGTCGTCTTCAGGAGATCCTGGGGGACTACTCTCTGCTGACCATCGATGTCTCCACCGCCGATGTAGTCAAGAGCACCAAATTCATTGGTGTGCACCTGGTGGAGGATCTCTCCTGGTCCCCTATCACCAGATCCATTGCCAAGAAGGCCCAACAATGCCTTTACTTCCTGCGGAATTTGAGAAAGTTCAGTTTCCACTCTCCACCCTTTCTACCTCAAGAGCATCTTATGTCACTGCATCGCTGCCTGATTTTTTAACCGTACCATCTTAGAATGCAAGTCTCTGCAGCGGATAATAAAGTCTGCTGAGGGGATTATTGGAGTCTCTCTCCCTGCCATGATGGACATTTATAATGGCCATTGTTTTTGGAAAGCCATAAATATTGTGAGGGACTCCATATACCCCTTCTGCAATCTATTTCCCCTCCTGCCATCCGGGAAGAGGCAGTGTTTCGGCCCTCACAACCAGACTACAAGACAGGTTTCTCCCCTAAGCGGTGAGGTTTCTGAACTCCAGGGCCACAGGGTTAATATATGTAACATGATATTTATAAGTGATATGTTATTTATTTAAAAAAAGGTTTGAGGTAATTTATCCATGTAAATAACCAGCTCCATGGTCCGGAGAAACATTATCTCATTTTCACTACACACTGCAAGGTTTATGGTATGAATGACAAATAAACACGACTTCTCTTGAGGGTGGGTTTGTTAGTTTCATGTCCCAGTGATTCCAAGACAGAATAAAGTGAGATGTATATGTTTCCATTTCTCATAACCAGTTTTCAATCCATGCTAACAGTGTTTAATCCTTAGTGTCCATTTTGTGATATTCAACCCTGTTATGTTATCAAAGAGCGAAATCAAGTTTGTCAAACATGAGCTACTTGAATAAATCTTTTCCATTGTTACCCCATGTATTTTTTTTCACAAGAGTTAATTGTGCCTTGTTGCAGCTTTGTTGGATGAACTGATTCTCTGTCCACTTTTGATAATTTTAGTTGTTTTCAAGTCGTCGGTCATTAATCCTGCATAAAATGAGGATTAGTCGGTTGCGGCCTGCAACTATTTGCCAATGCCTATTTTATTTTTGTTGGATACTATAGCTCAGTGGTTGGAACATTGGTCTTATAAACCAGGAGTTGCGAGTTCGTTCCTCGTTGGGGCCTCATTTCTGAGAGGGGCACTGGATGGACAAAGTGGCAACTCTTTGTCTTCCTTACAGTCGACAAAGTTGAAGAATTTCATGTATGATACATTCTAGATGTACTAATACATGACAATAAAGTATCCTTTACCTTTATATATCCCACAGAATTGGTGATTTCATCATTTAATGAAGTGCAATATAAAATCTGAAGAATTGCATGCAAATGGCATATTGAACAAGCGAGTCAACTTGCTGGTCTATTCTGGCATTCATACCCTGTTTAATTGTGTCAATGTGACATTCTAGTCACTGCTTGCTTATGCCTTGGTTAATGTTCCCTAAATGCCACTAAAATGTTCTCTTTAATTACTGATTGAGTGGTGCTTAATTTTATTACCAATTTTTCAAGCAACCTCTAAGATTTTTGTTTGACCTATTGGCGATTCTCTTACTGCAGTATTGGCAGCATCTGCTTCCCTATTGAAAAACATCAGTCTCCCAGGATTATTGTTGACACTAATTGGTTCCATTCTTTCTTGGACTAATTGTGAAAGATGTTTTGAGTGTTTCTCTTTAGGTTTTGCTGCTAATTTATTGACAACATTTTCATCTGATCTTCTTCTTTCCTTCAACATTCTTTGTGCTTAATGTTGAGTTTTATTTCTTGTTTAATGAAGAACACTTATTTTGGCTTACTCTTTTCTCTTGAATCCAAGGAATTCCACCATTGTGTGGCATTACTTTTACCCATTCTGAAAGCTTTTCAGTCGTGAGTTTATATCTTTCCCCATATCAGAGCTCTGTAAAGTTAGCTCTAATTTTGTTAATTATTTTTATAGTTGATTGTAGCGGCACTATAGATAGACTACAACTCCGAGATGTCTAGCGAACTGGCACGGGACATCATGTGTGGTCCAGTATTTTAAGAGTACATGTGCGACTTGAGTAAACAAGCTCTGATTTACCTGCAACTGTATGTGTGTCATTATTTCGTGTTCATCAGCCACCACTGTGTTTTCAGTGACTACAAATAGTGACCATTGACAGGCACAAAAGAGCTTTTGGACTATGTGGATACTGCAGCTGTTGCTGTTACACCACCACCCTACTGGATGGTGATTTTGACAGGCTGAGGCACAATTTCATCTCCAGAAGATCGAGGTGGACACAACTCACTATTATCACCTCATCAGTGCCTTGGATCAAGCCACTGACATCCTGTGTGATCCACTGGAGCCTGGAAAGCGCAAGTATGAAGCTTTAAAGGTGCTCCTGCTGTGAATTTACAGCATGTCCCACAGAGAGGGGGATGACAGACTGTTACACATGGAGGAGTTGGGTGACTGTGCCCCGTCTGACTAATGGATGACGTGCTGTGTCTGGCATCTGCCCAACGGCCAGATATGTTATTCATACAGTCCTTCCCGGATAGGATGCTAGAAGACATTAGACTTACTATCGCAGAGTTCTTTCGAAGACCCCAGGGCAGTAGCTTCAGAGGCAGACATCCTATGGCTGGCAAAAAAAAACCATACCAAAAGGTCTTCAGACAATGTCACTGCATCACAGCTGTCCATACCCAGCACCTCTTGTTGACACTACTTCCCAAGCCAATGCTCTCAACACATCAGCTCTTATAACAAGGCAATATCTCAAGTCAGACAGACAGCCTGTTGACACTTCCACGTGGTGTTTTTACCACTAGCATTGGGGAGTCCATGCAGATAGGTGCCTGCCACCCTGTGCATTTTCGGGAAATGTCCTGGCTGACTGTCGTTAATGGCTGAGACAGTTGGCCGAAAATCTACGTGCCTTCTATATGTTTGGGATCAGTTATCCCAACGTAAATTTTTGGTGGACACAGGATCGTTGGTTATTTTTTTTCCACCAACCGTATCAATACTCGTTATTCTATCCCTAACCTCCTAACTCACAGCAGTCGATAGTTCCATTGTACCCGTGTATGGCACCAAAAAAATGAATGTTCAGTTCGAGGGGAACATTTACACATGGCCTTTTATTATAATGGCAATGTCATGACCGCTTCTCAGGGCCGATTTCCTACGAGCTCATTCGTTCATGGTGGATTTAAAAGGGTGTCGGCTGGTGGATAGTGCTATCTTTAAAACTATTCACCTGGCAGAATCGCATGCGCCTGGACTATGCCTTCAAGCCCTGTTTACGACTGTTGATAAGTTCTCCAGAACTTCTAGAAGAATTTCCCAAAGTTATAACTCTGCAGTTTTGACCCCCACCCTTCACTGTGAAACATGGAGTAAAACTCACCATATTTCTACCAAGGGTCCTCCCATTCATGCTAAGCCATGTTGCTTGCCTCCGGAGAAACTGCAATTAGCTAAACAAGAATTCCACAAAATCGAAGAGCTGGGGATAATTTGCAGGTCTGACATCCCATGGGCGTCTGCATTACATTTAGTCCAAAAACACACCCAAGAGTGGAGACCTTGTGGAGATTATTGATGGGTCAATGATGCCACTATACTGGATCGCTAACCTACTCTACATGTTCAAGATTTTTCAGTGAATCTGCATGGGACGAAAATCTTTTCAAAGGTGGACTTTGTGTGCGATTCACCAGGTGCCAGTAGAACCAGATGACATCCTGAAAAAGGCAATAATTACCCCTTTCAGATTGTTTGAATTTTTACATATGCCTTTTGGGTTAAAAAAAATGCAGCTCAGATCTTTCAGCAAGTTATGAATGAAGTAGGGTGTGGCATGGCCAACGTCTTCATTTAGAGACGACATATTAGCCGCCAGCAAAATTAAAGAAGAGCACATGGAACATCTGCCTACACTCTTTAGACATCTGTGAGAATTTGGACTGACCATCAATCCAGATAAATGTGTTTTCGGACAACAGTCCATAGAATTCCTGGGGCATACAATCACCGACAAGGGCATGGTTCCGCTGTCTTCCAAGATCAACGCCATTACTGAATATTCCAGACCAACCACTGTCAAAGGTTTGCAAGAGTTCTAGGGCATGGTTAATTTTTATCGTCTATTCCTTCCAGGAGCAGCTCATGTTGTGAAGCTTCTGTTCAATCCTGCTGCCTGGTCATGCAAATCTATTCAGTGGACAGATGAAAGTCAAAATGCTTTCATAATGGCAAAAGAACTATTAGCTCAAGTAACCATACTCAGTTATTCAGTCCTAAAAGCAGCCCTTTCAACAGACGTGTCTGATGTGACCATAGGGGGCACACTGCAGCAGTATGTCGATGGGCAATGGAAGCCATTGGCATTCTTCAGTCACCATCTCGGTGAATTTTAAAAATATAGCACCTTTGATAAAGAGCTCCGAAGCCATATATTTGTCCATCTATAACTTCCGTTACTTTTTCAAAAAGTCAATCCATCAAAGCACTGCTATAACCCTTCCCACTGGTAACTCGCCACTTTGACCATGACCATGTGGACATTGTGGGATCAATTCCAGTTTCCCGTGGTTACTGCTGTCTCTGCATGGTTTATGAGATGGCCTGAGGCAGTCCCCATGGCAGATGCTTCTATGGTCTCTTGTGCACGAGCATTCCTTAACTCCTGGGTGGCTCGCTTCGGCCTACCGGCGAACATCACTTTTGACAGAGGATCTCAATTTACGTCAGCCTTATCTTGGCTGCTCAGCTCTAGGCTCATCATACAAGTGCCTATCACCTGCAGTCAAATGGGATGGTTGAATGATTCCATTGTCACCTTAAATCAGCCTTAATGGCCTGTTTGGACGGTCCCAACTGGGCAGACGAATTGCCATGGTTGTTGCTTCACATTTGGACAACTCCAAATGAGGATCTTCACACTTCGTCTGCGGAGCTTGTAGATGGAGCGCCTTTGATGGTCCCAGGGGAATTCATTCCACACGAATCCAGTAAAGATGAAGATCCCAAAGAGCTGCTGAGCAGTCTAAGGGATACCGTAGGCAAATTATCCCCTGTACCACCATCATCACATGGCAAACATGTTTCTTTTGTACCACACGAACTGAAGGACTGTGAATATGTGTTCGTACATAGAGGAACACGTGGACAGCCCTTGATAAGACAAACAAAGTCAACCTGCATTTTGACATTGCCGAGCATCCTCTGTCATTCACAATTGACAGGCTCAAACCTGTCCACGTTGACAAAACTGTCCCTATTCAACAGCCAGCAGTCTGACGCAGGGGTCGATCTACCAAAAAATTACCAGGTGATGGTGCCGGTTCGGGTGTGGGGGGGGGGGGCGGAGGCTGTTCCTTGGAGCATAGAAGATTGAGGGATGATTTGAAAGAGGTATTTAAAATTATGAGGGGGTCAGATAGAGTAAATGTGGATAGGCTTTTTCCATTGAGAGTGGGAGAGATTCAAACAAGAGGACATTGAAGGGGGAAAAGTTTAGGGGATCATGAGGGGGACTTTCTTCACTCAGAGGATACTGGGAGTGTGGAATGAGCTTCTGGCCAAAGTGGTAGATGTGGGTTCTATTTTAATGTTTTAAGGAAAAATTAGATAGGTATGTGGATGAGAAGGGTGTGGAAGGTTATGGGGAGGGTGAAGGCCATTGGGACTAGGTGGGAGAATGTGTTCAGCATGGACTAGAAGGGCCGAATGGGCTGTAATTGTTATACATTTATAGAGATGAAATATACTATAATTCTTTTGAGCCCTTTTTTTGAAATATTTATATAAAATTTTACAAAATACAAATATGTAAAATTCAAAATAAAATCTAAAACTACCCCATACTACCCCCCCCCTCCCAACTACCCCACCCCTTACAGCCCTCCCCCCCTTGGAGCTTATTTAAAAAAAAATAGATAAAATCATAACAGGCTGTGTCGTGTGTCAACTATTTACATCTTTAAACACAAATAAAATTTTTACTTAACATCTAAGCCCATACATTCCAGATATAAAGGCCGTAGAGAAATGCAATGTCCACCTTCGTCTTTTTAATCTTGTCCAGCACATGTTTCCTTTTTATTGGATGGTTCATCCCTTTTACATTAAATGTTGCAAAATTCAATTTACTAATTTTATCGTTACAAATGACGACACAGCAAACCCTCACAACAATATATAAGCTCCAAAAAAAACCCTTCAAAATTTACAAAAAAAAAGAAAAACCCTAAACATGAAAACAACAACAAAAAAACCACCAAAGTGGTATCCCCCTCTACTAACCAGCTATGGTCTAAACTAGTAGTGGCAGATGACTTCAGAAGACACAGAGCCAATTTTAAATAAAGTCTTTAAAAAAAAAGACACAGAGCCATCCACCCCCCACCCCCCCAGCTAATATTCTTATATAAAAAAAAACCACTTGTTTATACTGAAAAATTCAGTCCACAGCACCCATCACACCAATTGCTTGATCTTTAACACCAACAGCAACTTGACCATCATCACCCATCTGAATCAGATGTTGTTCCTCCACTTTCTTCCGGCTGTTCCCATACCCATTCCCATTCCTCTTTGGAGATCCCTGTGATTTTGGATGTTAAAACTATGTGAGTTATTTGGCAAAGAGTTAGCAAAAGTCAGAGCTTCAGTTTCGTGGACAAAAAAACTGAGCCCGAAAATTACCATAGCACACCTTCAACACAGCTAGATATCTAAACAAAAATCTGTAACCCTTCTTCCATAGCATGGCTTTAGCTGGGTTAAACTCTTTACGTCTTCTTATCACATCCTGACTTAAATCTGCATAAAAAAACTCGATTACACTGAACCACCAAAGGTCCCTGATTTTGGCGAGCCTTCTGTACTGCCAAATGTGATATCATCTCATGATCCTGGTACCATAAACAACGGACAAGCACCGCTTGTGGCGGCTGGTCTGAAAAAGGCTTCCGCTATATTGCTTGATGTGCTCTATCCAATTCCAATCCTTCTGGAAATGCATCCTTTCCCAGCATCTCTGAAAAAACTTCACCGGATCCATTCCTTTAATATCCTCTGGCAGTCCAACTATCTTCACGTTGTTGCACCGACTTTGGTTCTCCAATGTATCAATTTTCTTCAAAAGTTTTCGTTTTTGGGCATCCCATCCTGTAACACAGTGTTCCACATAGTCTATTCTCTCAGTATATCGTTTTTGGCCATCCCATCCCGTAACACAGTGTTCCACATAATCCATTCTCTCAGTATATCATTTTTTGGCATCCCATCCCGTAACACAGTGTTCCACATAGTCCATTCTCTCAGAATATAGTTTTTGGGCATCCCATCCCGTAACACTATGTTCCACATAATCCATTCTCTCAGTATATCGCTCCACTTTATCAGTGCAGTCACGAAACACCCGCTTAATTTCTTTAAGTTCATCCTGCACCACATCAACTGCTCGCAAACGTTTGGCTACCTCTTGTTTAATTGATGACACTTCTCCTCTCAGTTCAGTCAATTGAAGCCTCTTATCCTTAAATCCCTGCGTAACTTGTCTTGCCATTATTATTCATCTGACACATAAATTCTTCTGACATCGATGATGAAGTGTCTTCCTCCACCTGCACAATTTGAAAGGTTTGTAAAGTGGGAGATTTAAGTCTCTGAGATTTTTGAGGCCTACCTTGTCTGATTCTGGCTGCATGGAGTATTGCTGCTGCTTCATCTTCTGGTGTCTGTTGTAATTCCTCTTCATCTTCTTCTTCCAATTCCAACGTTACAACTTCGGCCCGAGCCACACAATTACGAGTCCGAACTCCCTCCCAAACAGGGCTGACTCTGTCAGCCCGTTGGGAGATAGATGTCCCCGCAGCCTGTGCCCAGTCGGGAGTGTGCGCATGCGCGAATCTCCGCTCCTGCCCAGATCAGCCAGGGCCCGGAAGTGCAGGTCCTCTGTCTCTGCGCTCGGGCTCAGCATGTCGCTGGCTGGACCAACGCGCTCATGACTGCCGTCGGGAATGGAGACCTCATCTTTGCGAGACCCCACATCTCCGGGCACGTGATTGAGTCGTGCCCTTGCCCCCCCCCCCCCCCCATTCTCCAAGGAATGGAATGGCTTACTTGCATGGAAGGACACGAGGGCACTGGTGTAATTGCAACTGCGGCCTGAGTAGACCGTTGAGACCTCAGCAGCTTCAGAGTTCACCCCCATGGATCCCTCGAAGAGGTAGGCCTCCATTCTTCAGCACGTTCAGCTCTTTTAAATTGTATTCTTTTTGCAGCTTGAGCCTTGGTTCTCCTTTCATTATGACTGTAAATAACTTTTGAAACTTTTTTAAAAACAAGTTTTAAGTATTTAACTATCTCTAAATTTCGGGTATTAATTATTCAGCTGGGGAGAGGTGGAATTGCACGTCCTCTTCCTATGCTATCTCGCCACACCCCACCCTTTGAGCCCTATTTGAGCAACATTCCTAGTAAATATAATCAGTCGTGGAAAGGGGGGGCGTCTCATTGATATTCTTGGCCATTTTGATGATCCTCTGTATTGACTTCTGATCCGATGCTTTGCAACTACCACACCAGACAATGATACAGCCAGATAGGACACTCAAATGTGTTCTCGTCAGATGTTGTCAAGATCGGGTTGGGGTTGGGGGGGGGGGGTTGTGGGCAGTCGCCTTGCCCTCCTCACTCTTAGGAAATGTAGATGCTACTACTCCTTCCTGACTAAAGAAGAAGTGTTTTAGGTTCAGGATTGGTAGTCCTTTATTGGCACACCAAGGACCTTTGTGCTTTTCATGACAAAACCATTGACGTGCAATGGTGAGCAGTTGACTGTTGTCCTCCTGTTGTCTTGTGCCTTTGTATCCATTCATTCTACATGGCACATGTTACTGTTGGGTTAGACATTTAATCATGTTTCAGAAATTGCTTTAAAGTATGAAGACCACATTTGCAGTAAATGCATGGTTATGGTCAAAAGAATCCAAAGCAAAGACTTCCTAAAAACACTCAAGATCATGTTGCTTCCTTGTTGGGCTGGACACATCAAGTAAGTTCCTAAACTTAAACAATTCCTTCCCTTTTGCCTTTTTATGTTGCAGCAATCCAAAGTCTTTTCTGTTATCACTGTTAAGTCGTTTTGCACTGTTATAAAATTTGCAAATCCATCACTTTCCAAGACTTGTTTGGTAATGCATAGTTAATGTGCAACTCCTTTGCTATTAATCTTGAACAAGCTTTGCCTTTGATATCTCAACTGCATCATCGTTCTTCTCTCATAATAATGGCTTCTTTGATAATATGTGCCACTGAATGATTTGCTTTCTTACCTGAATATTATGTAGCAATGAATAAAAAATTCCTGATTTTTCTGCTCTGACTTGTATATGTT
Organism: Narcine bancroftii; assembly: GCF_036971445.1. Taxonomy (NCBI): domain Eukaryota; kingdom Metazoa; phylum Chordata; class Chondrichthyes; order Torpediniformes; family Narcinidae; genus Narcine; species Narcine bancroftii. Next base: position 30,192,750 of record NC_091471.1, read on the forward strand.
ATTCCCTTTGCATCATATATCTATGGAACATAAAAAAATGCCAACAACAGCTTTCAATTGTACAGAACTTTCAGCTGAAAAAACATCTGAAGACCTTCACAGGAATGTTATGAAACAAAAAAAAACAGGATTCAGCAATGCATCTTTCTTTGTGAGGCTGGAACCAGATTAAGAAATGTTCTCTAGTACAATTTCCAGCAATTCTTCTTTTGTCCTGGGGAATCAAGGTACAAGGGACCCTTTGAGGTGTTGGAAAGTCTTTACTGAATTTACAAATCCATACCTTAAAATCTGAAATGGGGAATAAAGTTTGCTCTTTCAGAATTCGAATTGAATAAAAGTGAATCATTTTTTTTTCCAAAACTAATTTCTTGATGCAGGCAACTGAAGTAGCTTTACAAAAAAAGTCCTATGCTGTCTCTCTTGAACTTTCCTCCATTCATCTTAAACAGATGCCCTCTGATCTTGACCCTTGCAGCCTTAGGGGTTAGCTGTCCACCCTGTCTATACATCTTATGTTATATACCTTTAAATTGCCTCATCCTCCATTCTATAAAGAGAAAAGCCCCAGCAGGGTTAAACTTTCTTTGTAAAACATAATCTCCAATATGGGTTTGGAGGGGGGTGGGAGTTGTGGAGAAGCAGAGGAGCATGGTCCCAAAGGCAGAAGGTAATAGATGAATATGAGAGGGAGGGAACACCAGCAAGCAGGGGATGAGAGATGGCTCTGAGGGAAGGACTGAAGGAAAGAAGACAAAGGGAAAGGGGAAATAGAAATTGGACAAGTCGATGTTAATGCAATCAGGTTGGAGAGTACCCAGACAGAAATGAAGTGTTGTTCCTCCAATTTCCGGTATTCTTGGTGGGATAGAACAAAGCCATGGACAGACATTTTAGCATGTGAGTGGGGCGCAGAATTGAAGTGATTGGCCACTGGTGTAGACAGAACAAAGATGCTCAGCAAAGCAATCTCCCAGTCTCTGTGATGTAGAGAAGGCCACAAAGGGAGCACCGGATGTAGTGGATAATACCTGCAGATACACAAGTGGTGTGTTACTTCACTTGAAACGTCTGTCTGGGGTCCCGAATTGAGGTAAGGGAGGAGGTGTGGGTGCAAATATAGCACTTCCTGTGGCCGCAGGGAAAGGTGCCAGGAGGGCGATTGGAGGGAGAGCTGATTGGATGAGGGACTCACAGAGGGAGTGGTCCCTACAGAAGGTGGTGAGTGAAGGAGCGGGGAATGTGTGCCTATTGGTGGGATCCAGTTGTAGGTGGCGCAAATTATGGATTATAATGTGTTGGATGTGGAGGGTAGTGGGTTGCAAGGTAGGGTCAAGGGGAATCCTGTGCTTGTTACGTCTGGGGGCAGAGGGGCCAGGGCAGATTAGCGGGAAATGGAGGAGATGTGGGTAGTTCTGAGTTGATGGTGGTGCAGGATTCTCCCTCCCTCCCCTTTCCCTTTTGTCTTCTTTCCTCCAGTTCTCCATCCCCTTCCCTTTCCATTATCAGAGCCATCCCTTCCCCCCCACCTACCTACACAGCTTTCTGGTGTGCCCTCCCTCCCTTATCCATCTATTACTTACTGTCTTTGGGATCGTGCTCCTGCAGCGCCCCCCCCCACCATTTTGTTTGGGCACCTGCTGACTTTTTTCCATACCTTGAAGGGCTGAAGCCCGAAAAGTTGGTTATGTACCTTTGTTTGCTACATATAATACACTCCTTAGCCAGCTGAGTTTCTGCATCGGTATGTTTTTGCTTCAACCATGGTGTCTGTAGACTTTCGTGTTTTATGTCCATAAGCAATGGGCAGTTGACTTTTTTGGTTTGAGCCCTTCAGTTGTACCTGCGTGGTGTGTCGTGTGATCTAAGCAGAGGTTTTTGAGCTGTGACGTTATCTTGCAGGTCCTCAACTCAATCCCCTGACCAGTGAAGGCCATAAACCATACATCTTCTTAACCCCCCTTTTAAATTGTGTGGCCATCTTGAGGGATTTTAGGACTTGGACCCTATTATGCCTTTGTTCCTCTATATTTTTTTAAGAATCCTGCCATTAAGTTGGACCTTCCAAAATACATTACACTTAACCAGATTGAACTTCATTTGCCACTTTTCCACCTAACTCTGCATCCTGTCAATATCCTGTTGTAACCTACAGTGATCTTCTTCTTTTCTTTCTTTCTTCTTTGGCTTGGCTTCGCGGATGAAGATTTATGGAGGGGTATGTCCATGTCTGCTGCAGGCTCGTTGGTAACTGACAAGTCCGATGCGGGACAGGCAGTCGCGGTTGCAAGGGAAAATTGGTTGGTTGGGGTTGGGTGTTGGGTTTTTCCTCCTTTGTCTTTTGTCAATGAGGTGGGCTCTGCGGTCTACTTCAAAGGATGTTGCTGCCCGCCGAACTGTGAGGCGCCAAGATGCACGGTTGGAGGCGATATCAGCCCACTGGCGGTGGTCAATGTGACAAGCACCAAGAGATTTCTTTAAGCAGTCCTTGTACTTCTTCTTTGGTGCACCTCTGTCTCGGTGACCAGTGGAGAACTCGCCATATAACACGATCTTGGGAAGGCGATGGTCCTCCATTCTGGAGACGTGACCCACCCAGCGCAGTTGGATCTTCTGCGATCCTACAGTGATCTACACTATCCACAACACGTACTTCATGTCATTTGCAAACTTGCTGACACAGCCCCTCCACTTCTTCATTCAAGTTGTGCATATATAAGAGATTGAAAATGTCCATGAATATATATATATATATAGGTTTCCACCTGCTTCAAAAGGGCATCATTCATACCGGTGGCCGAGAAGAGCACAGTGAGCTGCCTCAATGTCTGTTGCCCAGTAGTACTCACATCTATCGTGGTGAAATGCTTTGAGAGGTTAGTCATGGCCAGAATTAACTTTTAAAGATCTGGACCCGCTGCAATTCTACTGCCACAATCGCTCAACAGCACTTGCAATCTCACTGGATCTCCACTTAGCCCTAGATCACCTGGACAACAGTAACACATACATCAGGCAACTTCTTCCCTCCTCCTCCCTGCTTTTTGATCAGACCTTGATGAAGGGCTCAGGCCTGAAATGTTGTTTACATATCTTTGCCTTCCATTTACTCTGCGGGACCTGCTGAGTTTTTACAGCATTTGATTACAGCTCAGCTTTCAACACCATCATACCCTCAGTACTGGTCAGCAAGCTTCAAAATTCTGGATCTCTGCAACTGGATCCTTGACTTCCTTATCGGAAGGCCACAGTCAGTACAAATTGGAAACGTCTTTTCCTCACTGACATTGTGCAATTTATAGCTATTTTGTATCTGTCATGCAGAATCAGATTTTATCAGAATTTATTGATGAATGTTAAGAAATTGTTTTGCTGCAGCATTACAGGCACACCTGAGCTGTGTTCTCTGTCTCTGATGTAACTGAGTGACTACATATTCTGAAAAATTGGAGAAACAAAATGCAAGAGGAAGTCTGGGTCAAGCAGCATCCATGGAAGGTGAAAAAAAGTTGCATTTCGGGCTGATACCCTTCATCAGGTTCTTGATGAACAGCCTCCTGGCTCCTCCTTCTGCCCTTTCTTCCCTCCTCTCTGCTTTTTGATCACACCTTGACGAAGGACTCAGGCCTGAAATGTTGGATGCATATCTTTGCCTCCCATTGGCTCTGCGGGACCTGGTGAATTTTTCCAGCATTTTTGTATATTAAGAATTATTTCTGTCCAGTTAAGTGCTGATAAAAATGAAAGAATTGGGACTTAGTAATGTTTTTCTATATGCAATATCAAAGTTTGTTCAAGTTACAGCCTATTTGGTTCATAACAACTAGTTTTATTTTCACATTTGTTAATAATTGGTTCATAAATACCTGTTCTGGAAGCCTTTTTATCTGGTGACTTTGTTGCTTATTGAATGCTTTGTTTTAGTGTGAAAGCTTTTAAGTGTTTACTGTTTTAATATTTGAAATGGGGCAAATGTTTATTGGCAACTCACTTTAGTATACTTGTTGGCCAGATATTTCTGTTCCGAATTGTAATTTTAGCCCATAATGTACATGTGCTATTTTAAAGTGTTTTTTTTTTGGTCAAAACCATAATGCTTAACAGTAAGTGATTCCCTCCTGTTCAGCTCCAAGGATGTAGGTTTGATCCTGATATCTGTTTTTGATTGGGAAGTTTTTCCTGTGATCTTATGGGTGAATTGTCTATTGTAAATTTATTTTTAGTGCAGAAGAATAAAGAGTTGATGGATTTGAGAGAGAATAGATTCAAAGGAAATGAGTGGAACTGATGGGATTGTGTGAGTGCTGAAGTCGAGATAATTTAATCGAGCAAGAACATAAAATGTTCTAAATAATTTTGTTTCAAGCACTAAAAATGAGCTAATTATCACATTTCTGGTTTAAGTATCTTATTGAATAATAAAATAATGTGGATTATTTTTTTGACCATATGAAGGTGATGAGGTCAACAATTGTATTTCTGAGCATTTTGTTGGCCTTCAAAATGAAGTTAAAGCATCAAATAAGAAATTAGAAATATTTCATGATTGGGAGAGTGAGGGTTGAGGTCATTTACTTGAAGTTCCATTATTTGCAATCATTTTGGGTCTTGGTTGCTGTATTTAGTTGTATGAGAGAATGCAGCATATTCCTGATTACAGAAGCAATTTAACAATACAATATTTTTGAGAGATTAGGCGTCTGAACAGAACTGACAGATGTAAGATTGTTTTCAACACTAAAATAGAATAGATTAAACAATTAAAATCAAATTTATTATGTTGGAAATCTAAAATAACAACAAAATGCTGTATATGTTTTAGGAGATGAAGGCATTTAGTTCTTAGTCAAAATGTTGCATAACAATTTTTTTTGACATTTATTTTTTATTTGTATAGGTAGAAGTGTCAGTGTAATTCTTGACAAAGTCAGGTGATGTGTTATCTGATCAATAGAATTTTTTGCGTATGAAATAGAGGCAGGGGTAGGCCATTCAATCCCTCCGTTCTGCTCTGCTATTCAATTGGTTTTATCTTTTTGTTCAGTGCAACTTTATGACAAAAACTCTATGGCTTTTTATTCCCTAAATATGTATTTTTTTAAATGTACGAAGATGCTCAGCAACTGAGATCACACCTGTACTAGGGGAAGAGTTGGAAAGATGCCTACCCTTTGGCTTTAGGAATTTTCATCTTGCTCCTTTCATTTCAAGGCTGTGACCCCCTTGTTCTGCAAGCCCACCCAGGAAAAATATCTTCACATCAACTCTTTTAACATATTTAAGAATTTAATGAATTTTCCCCTAATTTGGCCCAATCTAATTAATTTTTCTTCCTCTAACCTCAGTGACCATGAAATTCATTTGTTGCACAAATGATGTTAATCCTGTGCTACAAATATCTAATTTCTTGTGTCATATTTATTCTTAGCCTGTTTTCTACCTGTTAATCAATCCTCTGTCCTCACAAGTTCTGGGCTCCAATTAGATTTTGTATTATGTGGCACCTTTAAGGAAAGCCTTCAAGTCAAAATCTCCCATAACTACTTGTTCCCCTCGTGTGATATGCTAGTTTCAAATGCAAACTCCAAGGTTAACTTTTTGTAAATCCATGTTGACTCGAGTTCTATATTTTCTCTTTTAAGTCCCGTGTTATCATTTCCTCAATAAAATGCTCTACCATTTTCCTCACTTGGCATAAAAATACGGTAACTCATTTGTCGTGTAGAAAATAGTTGAAATCTCAACATTTTCAACCTTCCTTCTTCCCTAAACATTGCTGTTAAAATGTGACTTTCCAAGCTGTGGGGACCATGGAATAACTTAGTAACTTTGTATGATAGCAACTGGTGTCTCCATAACCACATATATGAATACCTTGAGATGCAGCATGTCAGATCCTTAGGATTTATTTGCTTTTAGTGCCTTTTAAATTTATTTGACAAGTTTTTGTTCTCCAGTTTCTTTTTTACTACTTTTGGAATGATTTCTGCAACTTTTGTTAAGTCAGACAACATAAGCTTGACATCATCAATCCTTCTCTATCAAACCACTTTAACTTCTGCAAATGATTTGGGTTTTTTTGCCCATTTATGCAAGATTTTAGTTTGCTTTTTAATTACTCAGACAATTTCCCTGGTCTGTTGAGAAAAATTCAGTATCCAATTCTTATTCTTGCTGGGTTTTTATTTTGGCAATGTTAAAGCATTTTTCCTTTTATCTAGTACTAATTAGCCAAGGGAGAACTTTTTATTAACCTACATTAATAGGATAATGAAGTTTCTCAGTCTACCAAAGCCATTTGCACACTTTAACCATTGTAACTTGCTTTTAGGTTTAAGAAGCTAAATGAAGGTGAACTATATTAGTTTCAATATTTTCTTTTTCTTTGGCTTGGCTTCGCGGACGAAGATTTATGGAGGGGTAAATGTCCACGTCAGCTGCAGGCTCGTCTGTGGCTGACAAGTCCGATGCGGGACAGGCAGACACGGTTGCAGGGAAAATTGGTTGGTTGGGGTTGGGTGTTGGGTTTTTCCTCCTTTGTCTTTTGTCAGTGAGGTGGGCTCTGCGGTCTTCTTCAAAGGAGGTTGCTGCCCGCCAAACTGTGAGGCGCCAAGATGCACGGTTTGAGGTGATATCAGCCCACTGCCGGTGGTCAATGTGGCAGGCACCAAGAGATTTCTTTAGGCAGTCCTTGTACCTCTTCTTTGGTGCACCTCTGACACGATGGCCAGTGGAGAGCTCGCCATATAACACGATATTGGGGAGGCGATGGTCCTCCGTTCTGGAGACGTGACCTACCCAGCGCAGTTGGATCTTCAACAGCATGGATTCGATGCTGTCGGCCTCAGCCATCTCGAGTACTTCAATGTTAGGGATGAAGTTGCTCCAATGAATGTTGAGGATGAAGTGGAGACAACGCTGGTGGAAGCGTTCTAGGAGCCGTAGGTGATGCCGGTAGCGGACCCATGATTCGGAGCCAAACAGGAGTGTGGGTATGACAACGGCTCTGTATACGCTTATCTTTGTGCGGTTTTTCAGTTGGTTGTTTTTCCAGACTCTTTTGTGTAGTCTTCCAAAGGCGCTATTTGCCTTGGCGAGTCTGTTTTCTATCTCGTTGTCGATCCTTGCATCCGATGAAATGGTGCAGCCGAGATAGGTAAATTGGTTGACCGTTTTGAGTTTTGTGTGCCTGATGGAGATGTGGGGGGGCTGGTAGTCATGGTGGGGAGCTGGCTGATGGAGGACCTCAGTTTTCTTCAGGCTGACTTCCAGGCCAAACATTTTGGCAGTTTCTGCAAAACAGGACGTCAAGCGCTGAAGAGCTGGCTCTGAATGGGCAACTAAAGCGGCATCTTTCTTACTGTATATTGCTAGATTGAAATAGTATTTCCTCTTTGATGTATTGATATATTTATAAAAAATGTTCTTGATGTACCATAGACCAGTTTTCAGAACCAATCTTTCTGGTTAAATTTGGGGAGTCAACCTTTACACAGGTCAAACTTTTGAGAGACTAAAATTCACAAAAGTACCGTATATACTCGTGTAATAGTTGAGTTTTGGGGACTAATTTCTATTTTTGACCAGTGTAAGTACCTGTGTCGTTCAAGGCATCGGGAGCTCTGATGGCCGGGACCAGGTGTTAAGTCTGTGTTCTGGCCGTCAGGGGCCTAGGAGAGAGTCTGAAGCTAGGGCGTCGGGAGCTCTGGTGTTTAAGCAGCCGCAGCGAGGGTCCGCAGTTAGGGCATCAGGAGTTCCAGTGGATGGGCAGCTGGGGCGAGGATCCACGATCGGACCACCGGGAGCTCGGAGTGGCGGTGTGCCAAGGCGAGGATCCGTGGTTGGGGAGTAGTGAGCTCAGATGGGTCGGTGGCTGAGGCAAAGGTTCGCGATTGGGGCATCAGGACAAAAATTGGGGGTGGATGGGGGTTCTGCTTTTACACCGGATTTAAAGAAAGTAGGTGATTTTTAGGCCAAAAAAGGTGGGGTCGGCTATAACATGAGGAAATATGGAACTCTACGAATTCATCTTCTGTACTATCTTCACTGGTTTGGTTTGCACAGTTTATCTGTGTACAGAAATTCTTCATAACAATCAATTTGCCTTTTTATTAATGTTACCGAAGTAGTACTGACATGATCAGTACTACTTCGGGTGCAAAAAACAACCTTTGTCAACATTTAGAGTTGGAGGGAGCATTCATAAACAAAATAGTCAACATTTTCTGTTGGATCCAATTTTTGAGGGCAGGATGGAAAGAGGAGATATTAAATGTGAAAGAAGGGTGTGGTGGAGATGGAGAAAGTTGCTGGGGAGGGGCCAAGAAGTGGAATACTGCTTAAAAGGTAGAAGCGGTAGTGAGTTGAGAAGAGTATACTGGGGATGAAGCTGGCAGAAAACCAAATATGGGAGTAGGTAAGGAATAGCTAGAAAGTGGAACTGTATGGGGGTCAGGATTATATGAAAATACAAATCACAATGTTAATGCCACAGTGTTTTTAGCAACATAGAGTATGTGTTGTTTCTTGTTTGCATTTGGACTCACCATGGCAATGAATGAAGTCAAAGGAATTGAAATGGCTGGTAACTGGGAATTCCAGACAGCCTCTATGGACAAAGTGGTTGCCTGATGTGCTTTTGTTCTCGTATGTAGAGGAGGCTGCATTGTCTGTACTGAATAGATAGATAAGGTTAGATGAGGTGGATGCAAAACTGTCTCACCTGGAATGCCTGTTTATGACTCTGGATGGGGATATAGGGACAAACAGTAGAAGAAACTTATTTTTGATACTTAGAAAGAGTGGCCAAGGTACCAGGCATTTGTCTGCATTGGTATGACAGATATGGAGAGGGTAAATGTCTTTAAGTTTCTGGGAATACGTGTATCAGAAGATCTTTCCTGGAGCCAGAACATCAAGACTAGTGAAGAAGGCACACCAGCACCTCTACTTCCTCACAAGTCTGAGGGGATTTGGCATTAGTCGAATACTCTATCAAACATTTACATGTACACTCTAGAAAATATATTGACTGTTTGCATCACAGCTTGGTTTGGTAACTTGAGTGCCCAGGAATGCAAAAGGTAGCAGACATAGCTAGGGCCATCACAGGCTCCGACTGCCCATCCATTAAAGTCATCTATATGAGGCGCTACCTCAAAAATTCAGACAACATCTTATGGACCTCCATCATCTAAGATAACCACTTCTCACTGATACCTTCAAGAAGAAGGTACAAAATCCTGAAGTCCAATATCTGGAAGTTCAAGAATAATTTATTTCCAATGGTGATCAGACTTGAACCTCCCCCATTACACTAATCACAGAATTCTCTGACACCTACTAGAAGGACTGTCTGCATTATTTGGCTGGTGGTGGTATTGCTAGTGGTAGATGTATTGATGAATGAAGTGGGGTGAAAGGTGATAACCAAGGATACTTTATGCTTCTGTCTGAAGGCAGGGAGGGTGAAAGCAAAAATGCATGAGATCTGGGAGATGCAGTAAGGTTTTTTTATCAATGATGGGTGGGGAGTGGAGCAGTGTTTCTTGAAGGAGGACATTTTGGATGTCCTGGAGTGGAAGGCATCATCCTGAAACAGATACAGTGGTAGAATAGGGGTAAAAGGGATAAGATCCTTGCATTAGACAAAGAAACATTCTATTTCATTTTTCTGAGAGTTTCTACCTCCAGATTTGTCCATAGCTTCTGAAATGTCTGCTTTCTTCCACAAACATGGCTTCCCCTCCACCGCTATCAACTCAGCCATCAAACACATCTCCACCATTTCCCACTTATCTTCCCTGGGCCCCTCTGCCTCCAGACGTACCAACCTCACCTACCACCCCACCATCCTCCGCATCCAATACTTCATCCACTGCATTTTCCGGCACTTACTACAGGATCCCACCATTGGATACATTTTCCCTTCTCCTCCCCTCTTGGCCTTCCGCAGGGACCATTCCCTCTGTGATTCCCTCGTGTACTAATTATTCCCCACCCATCTCACCCCTATACTTTCCCTTGTGCCCACAGGAGGTGCAACACTTGCGCCCATACCTCCTCCCTCACCACGGTCCTGGGTCTTTCATGTGAAGCAACACTTCACTTGTACATCCAGAAGACTTGTCTACTACATCTAGTGCACTCTCTGTGGCATTCTCTACATCGAAGAGACCAGTCGCAGACTGGGAGATCGCTTCGCTCAGCACCTCTGCTTCATTTGCAACCACAGAGACCTCCCAAGGGCCACCCATTTCAATTCTGCGTTGCACCCTCACACTTGCATATCTGTCCATGGCCTTGTGTTCTGTCCCACTCTGACCACCTGCAGATTGGAAGAACAGCACCTTATTTTCTGGCTAGGCACCCTCCAGCCACCTGGCATGAACATTGACTTTACTGCTTTCCATTAAACCTTTTCTTTCCCCTCCACCTTTCCTGTCTGTCCTGACAGTTCTTTCACCCACACAGCCCTACCATTCGCCCCCCCCCATTGCTGCTGTCCTCTCCCTCCTTTTTTCACCTATCATCTCCTGTCTTGCCACACCCTCACCCTCCACTTTCCCCCTTCCTACCCTTTAGTTTGGATGAAACATAGAAAATAGGTGTAGGAGTAGGCCATTTGGCCCTTCAAGCCTACACCGCCATTCATTTTGATCATGGCTGATCATCCACTCAGTACCCTGTTCCAGCTCTCTCTCTATACCCCCTGATCCCCTTAGTCACAAGTACTAAATCTAACTCTCTCTTAAATATAGCTATGGAACTGGCCTCAATCACTTCCTGTGGCAGAGAATTCCATAAATTCACCACCCTCTGAGTGAAAAAATTCTTCCTCATCTCAGTCCTAAAGGACTTCCCCTTTATCCTTAAACTGTGACCCTTGGTTCTAGACTTGCTCAACATTGGGAACAATCTTCCTGCATCTAGCCTGTCAAATCCCTTAAGAATTTTGAACGTTTCTATTAAATCTCCTCGTAATCGTCTAAACTCCAGCGAGTACAAGCCCAGTCGTTCTAGCCTTTCTTCATATGCAAGTCCCGCCATCCCTGGTATCAATCTGGTCAACCTTTTCTGCACTCTTTCCATGACAATGATGTCCTTCCTCAGATAAGGAGACCAAAACTGAACACAATACTCCAGGTGAGGTCTCACCAAGGCCCTATACAATTGCATCAATACCTTTCTGCTCCTGTACTCGAATCCTCTTGATATGAACGCCAACATACCATTCGCCTTTTTTACTGCTTTCTGCACCTGCCTGCACATTTTTAATGACTGATGCACAGCACACCCAGGATTCTTTCCATCTCCCCTTTTCATAATTGGATACCATTAAGATAGTACTCAGCCCTCCCATTCTTTCCTCCAAAGTGGATAACCACACATTTATCCACATTATATTGCATCTGCCATGCATTTGCCCACTCACCCAACCTGTCCAAGTCACCCTGCACACTCTTAACAGCCTCTACACAGCTTACAATCCCACCCAGCTTCGTGTCGTCTGCAAACTTGGAAATGTTGTTTTCTATTTCCTCATCTAAATCGTTAATATATATCGTAAATAACTGGGGTCCCAGCACTGAGCCTTGTGATGCTCCATTAGTAACTGACTGCCATTCCAAAAAGTACCCATTTATTCCCACTCTTTGCTTCCTATCTGTCAAACAATTCTCTATCCACCTCAATACCTCATCCCCTATACCGTGTGCCTTAAGTTTGTATAGTAATCTCCTGTGTGGGACCTTAACAAAAGCCTTCTGAAAATCCAGGTAAACCACATCCACTGGTTCTCCCCTGTCCACTCTACTAGTTACATCCTCAAAAAATTCAATAAGATTAGTCAGACACGATTTTCCCTTCATAAAACCATGACCAATGAATTTACCACTTTCCAGATGTGCAGCAATCACATCTTTAATAACCGACTCTAACATTTTCCCCACTACTGATGTCAAGCTAACTGGTCTATAATTCCCTGATTTCTCTTTCCCTCTCTTTTTAAAAAGTGGAGTTACATTAGCCACCCTCCAGTCCTCAGGAACTATTCCAGAATCTAGAGTTTTGAAAAATTATCAACAATGCATCCACTATTTCAAGGGCTACTTCCTTTAGCACTCTGGGATGCAGACCATCAGGCCCTGCGGACTTGTCTGCCTTTAATCCCTTCAATTTATCCAACACAACTTACACTTATTTTCCCCAGTCCTTCCGTCACATTAGCCCCATGGTTCTCTATTATTTCCCGAAGATTATTCATATTTTCCCTAGTGAAGACCGAACTAAAGTAGTTATTTAATTGGTCTGCCATGTCTTTGTTCCCCATGACCAATTCACCTGTTTCTGACTGCAAGGGACCCACATTTGTCTTTACTAGTCTCTTTCTCTTTACATATCTGTAAAAACTTTTGCAGTCATTTTTTTATATTCCCTGCCAACTTTCTCTCATAATCTCTTTTGCCTTTCCTGATTAATCCCTTTGTCTTCCTCTGTAGAACTCTGAATTTCTCCCAATCCTCTGGTATTCTGTCTTTCCTGGCTAGTCTATACGCTTCCTCTTTACACTTGATACTCTCCCTGATTTCCCTTGTTATCCAAGGATGTACTACCATCCTTGAGTTATTCTTTTTCCAAACTGGGATGAACAAACGATGTATTTCATCCTGGTGATCCTTAAATGCTTGCCATTGCCTTTCTACAGTTAATCCTTTAAGTAACATTTGCATCTCATACCCTCAAAGTCACCCTCCTTTAAGTTCAGAGCCTGAGTTACAGAATTAACCCTGTCACTTTCCATCCTAATGAAAAATTCCACCATATTGTGGTCACTCTTGGCCAAAGGGCTTCGCACAACAAGATTGTTAACTAACCCTTCCTCATGACTCAGAACCCAGTCTAGAATGGCCTGTTCCCTCATTGGTTCTTCAACATACTGGGTTAGAAAATTATCCCGTATACCTTCTAAGAAATCGTCCTCATCAGTACCCTTACCAATTTGATTCATCCAGTCTATATGGAGATTAAAGTCACCCATTATAACTTTGTTATACGCATTTCCAATTCCCTGTTTAATGCCATCCCCAACCTCTCTACTACTGTTAGGTGGTCTATATACAACTCCCACTAACGTCTTCTGCCCCCTTGCATTTTGCAGCTCTACCCACATTGATTCCATATCATTCAAACTAACATCCTTCCTTTCTATTGCTTTTAAAACTCCTCTCTAACCAACAATGCTACCCCACCTCCTTTTCCTTTCTGTCTGTCCCTCCTGAATATTGAAAATCCATGAATGTTAAGCTCCCAGCCTTGGTCCCCTTGAAGCCATGTTTCTGTGATCCCAACTATATCATAGTCATTTACAGCTACCTACACATTCAAATCATCCACGTTATTATGTATACTCCTTGCATTAAGACACAAGGCCATCGAGCTTGTTTTTACCAGAGCCTTAACCCTATCACCATTATGCAGTAAAGTGGCCTTTTTTGCCCTGAGGTTACCTGCCTGCCTCTTTTGCTTTTCACCCTCCTATTTCCGACTTCTTCCTTCATGCTAAACCCTTCCGTCTCTCTACTCCTGATCCCATCCCCCTGCCACATTAGTTTAAACCTTCCCCAACAGCACTACCAAACACTCTCCCGAGGGCATTGATCCCGGCCCTGCCCAGATGGAGACCGTCCTGTTTGAACTGATCCCATCTGCCCCAGAACCGATTCCAATGCCCTAAGACCTTCCCTCCTAAACTACTGTTCAAGCCACATATTCATTCTATCTATCCTGAAATTCCTACTCTGACTAGCTTGTGGCAGAGATTATTACCCTAGAGGTCCTACTCCTTAACTTCCTTCCAAGCTCCCTGAATTCTGCTTGTAGGAACTCATCCCGCTTTTTTCCTATGTCGTTGGTACCAACATGGACCACAACAGTTGGCTGTTCACCCTCCCCATCCAGAATGCCCTGCAGCCGCTCTGTGATATCCCTGACCCTTGCACCTGGGAGGCAACACACCAAGCGGGAGTCCCTTTTACGGCCACAGAAGCTCTTGTCTATTCCCCTTACAATTGAATCCCCTATGACTATTGTCCTACCACTCTTTTTCCAGCCCTCTTGCACAGCAGAGCCACTCACAGCACCCTGACCCTGGCTTCTGCTGCCTTCTCCTGATGGGCCATCTCCCCCAACAACATCCAAAGCGGAATATCTGTTTTTTAGGGAGATGACCACAGGAGACTCCTGCACTACCTTCCTGTTCTTACTATTACCTTTGGTCCCTATCTCCCTCAATTCTATGAAGCTATGGTGTGACCAACTCGCTAAAGGTGCTATCCACCAAACCCTCAGCATCCCGGATGCTCCAGAGCGAATCCATGCCCAGCTCCAGTGCCGTCATGCGGCCAATCAGGAGCTGCAGCTGAACACACTTCCTGCACACGTAGTTCCCAGGACACTGTCAGTCACCCTGAGTTCCCACATAGTACAAGAAGAGCATGGCACGGGACTGAGTTCACCTGCCATGTCTAAAATGACCGCCTACGATTGAGTTAAATGAAAAAAGAAATAAAGAGACTTACCCCTTTACCTGTGCTTCAGCCTCTCTGCGCTGAGCCGCTCCTCGCTGGCCGCTCCCTCACCTTTCACTCCTTTTATTTTATTGGCCCTCAGACAATTTACTTACTGCTCTAGCAGTCTCTCCTCGCCCATCCTCCAATGGTCGCCTTGGGAAACACCGACTCTGTTGCCCTCAGAGCAGCATCAACCCAATCCAACTAGGCCCGCGAAGCTAAATCAAGAATTTAAATACCTTCTGCTCTAGCAGTCTCTCCTTGCCCCTCTTCCAATGGTCGCCTTGGGAAACACCGACTCTGTTGCCCTCAGAGCAGCATCAACCCAATCCAACTAGGCCCGCGAAGCTAAATCAAGAATTTAAATACCTTCTGCTCTAGCAGTCTCTCCTTGCCCCTCTTCCAATGGTCGCCTTGGGAAACACCGACTCTGTTGCCCTCCGAGCAGCAGCAGCCCAATCCAGTTTTGTATCTTTACCTTTGCTACATAAAGGACACTGTTTGACATGCTGAACTTGTCCAGCATTTTTGTGTTTTTACTACCTCTCAATTGCCTTTCCTACTCTGCAAATCAAACAACTTCCATTGACAGAAACAGCTATATTTTGATTAACTACCTGGCTTAAAAAGAGACCAGGAAAGAGGAGGCAAAAAGAATTAAAAAAAAATAGATTGCACTGAGATCAGTGAAAATGTAATAACGCCAATTCTGCTGTCCAAAATGGGATAGAAAGGCTATCTGGAGGAGGTGTGAATGAGAGATGACAGATTAAATCAAATCTTACTGGAAAAATGAATCTCCACAAAATCAATTAAAGGGTGGTAAGAAGGTATGTATTTGATGCCTGAAAGATGTATTTAATTTTATTTAATTGAGGTGGTATCCTGTAGAGATGGAAACATGGGCAGATGAAACCAAATAATTTTCATTGTAGAAAGGCAAAACTGCAGATGCTGGAATCTTGAGTAAATGAAGAGAAGCTGAAGATTTTGTTGGTCAGACAGCATCCATGGACAGAAATTGCCAATCATCATTCTGGTCCCTTTATCAAAAATAGCAAGAAAATCAAGGGTCTTGACCCGAAACGTTGATTGCCTGTTGTTTTCCATGGATGAGGCATGACCTGCTGAGTTCTTCCAGCACTTTTAAGCATTGCTTTGGAAATTCAGATGCCCAGGAATGCAGAAAGTATCAAACACTTTGACCTCCTATCCATTGCAGATCTTGATGTGTGGTCCAGCCTCAAGAAGGCAGTCATCATCATAAAGGACTCCCACCAATCTGGTTACAACCTCTTCTCACTGCTACCTATGGGAAGAAGGTAGAGAAGCTTGAAAACTAGCAACTCTAGGTTCAAGTTCAGTTTCTTTCCAACAATTGTTGAACCTCCCCTTTTTACACTGGACTGCCCCAACAGCACAAAAACACATCTGCACTAGAGCAAGTCACTTTTTTTGCATCAGAATTACCATGAATATTTATTATCTATCTTGTGTATTTGCCTTTTTAATTAAGTTTACTATTATATATATTTTTTTTACAACTCCCTGTTCAGCTGCAGTGAGTAAGAAATTCAATAAGTTTGACAAACATTATCATTGTCTTGCTTATATCTTGTATTAGAGAAACAGTTTCCACATTGGAGATGTCATTAAGTATTTTTGTTTTCACAGGCTGTTGAATCAATCCAAGCTGAAGATGAGAGTGCAAAGTTGTGCAAACGTAGAATTGAACACTTGAAGGAACATAGCAGCGACCAGGCAGCAGCAGTAAATATGTGGAAGAAAAAACGCATGGACCGCATGATGGTAGAACACTTGCTGCGTTGTGGCTTTTACAACACTGCTGTTAAACTAACCAAACAGAGTGGAATTGAGGTGAGGGATCCTTGGAGTGAATCATTTTGGTATTTCCAGCACGGTGAAATTGTGCTATGTAGAGAGCTCAGAGGAAAATATATAATTTGTTATGTAGCAGAATATTTAGTCATGTGCACATTTTTATTTCATCTGGATTTATTAATTTCAAATTGTTATTTAGCCAATATTTATTGGCAAAATTGTTGTGGCTGAACAAAGATTTTTGTTTCATATGTATCAAGCCATTGTTTTTAAACCACAATGATTGCACCATCAAAATTGTTCACTTAACAATGGCTTGAAGTACATTTTAATGTTGTTGTGGAAGGATCGTAAAATTGATCACCAGGCATGCCTGAAGTCTGTTCTGTATTGAGTATTTGTACTTTGTAATGAAGTATTGGTGTGGTAAAATGAGTATCTTCCTCCATATTCACCAAGGAGAAGGATGTGCAATAGGGAGCACAGTGATGGGAATGCTAATGTTTTGGGTCATTCTGAGATTAGGAAAGAGATGGTGCAGGGTCTTTTGAAGAGCATTAAGATGATGTTGCTGGGGCCTGAAGAAGGAAAGGGTGTAGCTGTTGTCTCCATGGACTTCAGTAAGACCTTTAACAAGGTCCCACGTGGCAGTTTAGTCGGGAAGGTTCCGGTGCTTGGTATTCATGGTGAAGTAGTAAACTGGATTCAACAAAGCTGGACGGGAGAAGCCAGAAAGTGTTGGTGGATGATTGCTTCTCAAATTGGAGGCCTGTTACTGCTAATGTGCCTCAGAGATTGGTGCTGTTACCATTGTGTTTGCATCTATATCAATGATCTGAATGATAGTGGTAAATTGGATCATTAAGTTTACAGATGACTCTATGATTGGAGGTGTTGTGGACAGTGAGGAAGGTTTTTGAAGCTTGCAGAGTGATCTCAGCCAGCTGGAAAAATGGCAGATGGAATTCAATGCAGACAAGTGTGAGGTGTTGCAGTTTGGAAGGACAAACCAAGAAAGGACATACACAGTAAATGGTAGGGCACTGAGAAGTGCAGTAAAACAGACCCACTGAAGAGTGGGTACACAAATACATACCGTTAATTACCTAAAGTGGCGTCACAGGTGGATAGTGTTATAAAGAGAGCTTTTGGCATAAATCAAAGTATTGAGTATAGGAATTGGGATGTTATTGGTAAAGTTATACGACTCTACAAATCTTTGGTAAGACCACACTTGGAATATTGTGTTCAGTTCTGGTCACCTCATTATAGGAAGGATGCGGAAAATTTGCCAGGACGTTGCCTGAATTGGAAAATAAGTGTTATGAGGCAAGGTTAGCAGAGCTGGAACTTTTCACTTTGGAGCAAAGAAGGATAAAAGGAGAGTTGATAGAGGTCTACAAGATTATGAGAGACATAGATAGGGTGGACAGCCAGCACCTGTTTCCTAGGGCAAGATCAGCAAACACCAGAGAACATGTGTATGAAGTTTAGGGGAGACATCTGGGGTAAGTTTTTTACAGAGAGAATTGTGAGTGTCTGGAATGCCTTGTCTGGGATGGTGGTGGAAGCTTAAAATTTAGGGTATTTAAGAGTCTCTTAGACAGGTACATGGATGGAGGGATATGGGGTAGGGAGGGTTTAGTACTTTTTTAAGGAAAGGATATATGTGTTTGCACAACATTGAGGACCAAAGGGCCTGTAGTGTGCTATACTTTTCTATGTTCTAAGACATTGATGAGGCCAAATTTGGAATATTGTGTGTAGTTTTGGTAACCTAACTGCAAGAAAGATGTCAATAAGATAGAAAGAGTGCAGATAAGTTTTACTTGGATGTTGCCTTGACATCAGGTTAGGACTTTATTCTGTGGAGCATAGAAGAATGAGGGAAAATTTGATTGAGGTAGTTAAAATTGAGGGGGGTAGACTGAATAAATACAGTATAGTCTTTTTCCACTGGGGGTAGGTGAGATACAAACCGGAGGACATGAGTTAAGGGTGAAATGAGAAAGGTTTAGGGGGAACAGGCAGGGGGGGGGGAACTTCTTCAAACAGAGTGGTGGAAGTGTTTGCACGAGCTGCCAGCTGAAGTGGTAAATGCAACCTCAATTTTAATATTTAAGAATTTGGACAAATGCATGGATGGGAGAGGTATGGATGGCTATGGACTAGGCACAGACAAGAAAGGTTGAAGGGGCCTGTTTCTGTGCTGCAGTAGTCTATGATTCTAGGATATATTCCAGCCTATTAAAAGAGGCAGTGGAGGGACTTTGAGGAAATCTTTACGAGCAACAGGTAAGATTCTAGAGGTCTGAACTGCAGCCAATGTTGTACCATTGTTCAAGGAGGGAAATGGGATATAAATGGGAAATCAGTGGTAGGGAAACTAATGAAGAGAATTTCTGCACATTTGGAATGATGGTCAGATTTGGGATATCAGCATGGCTTTGTATGAGGCAGGTCATGTCCAACAAATTTGAGTTTTTGTGAGGTGATAAAGGTGGTTGCAGATAGGATAATGCTATTTTTTTTGTGTGGACTTCATAAGGTCCTTCAGTGTAGTTTGATCCACCAGGAACATGATTGGGATACATGGTTAATTGATAGATTGCATTTGGGAGTGATTGGCTGATGGAATATAGCTGGAAGGATGGTAGACTCGTGGTCTTCCATTGGGATCTGTATTGGGACCACTGCACATTTTTGTGCATGTATGGATGGAAAATGTAGATAGGTTGGTAATGGGTTGGTAATTTTTACACAAAGATTGTTGCTGCAGAGAATGTAGAAGGGTATCAAAGAATACAACAGGGATATAGATAAATTACAAATATGGGCAGAGAAATGGCTGATGGAGGTTAATCCAGACAAGTGCGAGTTGTTGCAGTTTGGGAGGTCAAATGAAAGAGGAATTAATTGTATACATTTAATGGCAGGATTCTTGAAGCATTCTGGTTACACCACAACAGAAAGGATTGGAGGCTTCCAGAAGAGACTTGCCATGACATTTCCTGGATTGGAGGCTATGAGCTATAATGGGAGGTTGCATAAACCTGGGTTGTTTTCTCCAGATTATTGGAGCCTGAGGGGAGATCTGATAGATATCAGTACAATTATGATGGGTGTCGATAGGGTAAACGGTGAGAATCCTTTTCTCTTGTTAAAAATGTCACATATTAGAGGACGTGTTTCAGGGGAGGGTGTAGTATGTGTGGGTCAAGTGTGTCCCCATCATGAATGGTTAGCAGTAGTGGTGGCAGCAGATACAATTGTAGCATTTTAGAGGTTTCCAGAGAGAAAGGAATTGTTGGATGGATGAGTATCATGTACAAGCAGCAAAGTTTCATTTTAAATTTGATGTTGTCCTTGCCACTGATTTGGGGCAAAAGGCCTGTTCCTGTTTTCTATTCTCTGATCTTTAGAATTAGTTCATTGCAATGCAAAAAAATGTTATAATTGGTTCAATCATATTTGTTAAATTTATTCTTGATGGCCTGTACTTTTTGTTGTCATTGATAAACTATTCCATTTCAAAATAACATTCAGATGGCAATAAATCAAGGTTTTGTAGAAATGGGAGGACTGTAGCATTCATCGGCCATTTTCTGGGCCAGTCCGCGTCTCCGTGCGCGGGCGACTACAGGGCAACATTTTTCAAAGCTGAATATATGGATGAAATTCTTCATTGCACATTTCTCAGTCAGCCAAATTAATCCATAAATAATGTTATTTTCCAGTTTAATCTCGTTAAAACTAACACTGAATTGTAGAATGAGGTAAATAAAAGATGCAGAATAGCTACCTGTGCTATGCCCACATTTGGTCCTATACCTTTACCCGAAGCTTGTCAACTTCTCCTCCCCCCCTTCCGTATTAAAATTAATCTTTGAAAGTAAATATTCTAATAAGAGCATCCATTTGCTTTACCATTTCATTCTTATATTACTGATTTTTAAATTGCAAGCTTTTAAATTTTTTCAAGCATTTTCTTTTACTGAACCTGTTCAGATCTTAGTTCAGGTTCCTTTTCTATATTTCCTAAAACTCATTGAAGCATGAGTAAGCCATGCAACTGTAAAACATTCCTGCAACTAGATCACTAAATCCTCATTGGCAGATGCCAATCAGTGTGAATTAGCATCATCACCTCCTCTGCACTGACCATCAACACCAAGAATTCCAAGCCCACATGCTTAGTCCCCAGCTGTTGCCAAATTTGGCTCCAACTCAATCTAAAAATTCACTGGGAACATCACCATTGACTGAATTAGTGGAAATTATAAGTTGGAATGACGATTGAGAATTTGTTGAGTGATGCCAGAACAATCTTGCTCTCAATGTCACCAAGGCAAAGGAATTTATTGGTGATTTTAGGAAGGAAAGGCTGGGGAAACCAAACACCTGTCTATATTAATGTGTTCTTGGGATCCATAGTTCTGAAGACTTCTGGAGCCAGCACAGCAAGGCAGTTGTGAAGAAGGCACACCAATGTCTCTACTTTCTCAGGAGCCTTAATAGATTTGGCATGTCATCGAACACGCAATCAAATTTCTACAGATGCACTGTGGAAGGTATATTGATAGGTTGCATCAAAACCTAATTTGGGAATTTGACTGCCCAGGAATGCAGAAGGTAACACACATAGTCAGTTCCATCACTGGCTTTAACCTCCCATTTATTGAACGTATCACAAGAAACTCTCATCACCCTGGTTGCTCTCTTTTCTCTTTTGGGGAGAAACCTGAAGCCAGCATGTATGTTCAAGAATAGCTTCTTTCCAACAGCTATCAGGCTATTGAACCTCCCTTTGTTACACTAATCAGGAACTGCTGTGACACCACAAAAGGACTGCATGAGAATAACTGAATATTATGTCTTTCTGTATTTAAATATACTATTGTAGTTCTTTTAGTTTTTCTTCACAAAATGTTCAGCTTCAGCGGCAAAGCATTTCAGTGCATATGTACACTGTACAATGTGTATGACAATAAACTCATTATCATGTGAAACATGAAACTTTGCAGATGCTGTGATTGACGCAAAAAAACACCAAAATACTGGAGAAACTCAGCAAGTCTTCCTGCGACTGTAGGAGGAATAACCAATGTTTTGGGCCTGAGCCCTTAAAGAAATGAGCAAAAATCAGACAGGCACTGAAATAAAAAGGCTGGGGGAGAGGCAAAGAACCCTGCTTTTCCTTCCCTTCTTTCCCAGGCTTTTTATTCAGGTGCCTGCCTGTTTTTTGCTCATATGGTTGCTGTGAGTCCATAATTATCATTGTTATTTTGGAATACTAACTCCTTAATATCTAATGAACTTTCTTGCATTATAACTAGAAACTACATGGGCACCACATAAAAGTCCTGCCTGAACTATTGAAATGCTACTTTTCTGTCCTTGTACTTATTGTAACTGAATATTTATTGATCCTTCATATTTATTATCTTTCCATACTGGAGTAATTTAATATATACCATTGTAGTTTGTGCGTCTTGCACACTTGATTGGCTGTAGTAAATAAAAATAAATAGACATATACATTGTACACCACACAAAACATTATTATTTCATAGTTATAGGGCTACATCAGCACAGAAACAGGCCTATGGCTATCTGAGCTAGTTCAATTCATGCACTTGGCCCATGTCCCTAACCCTTTCTTATCCAGGTACCTGATTAAATTTAATAGTTTTATCCATTCGACCACTTTCTCTGGCAGCTGTGGAAAAAGTTGCTCCTATAATCCCTTTCAAATCTCTGTCCCAACCCCCCTCCCACCCACAAAGCCACAATAAAACTAGATGATCTCAAATTTTAAATTTTCATTCCAGGGAAAAAACTATTCACCAAATATCTGCATTTCATGATTTTAATATTTCTCTAAAGTCACCCTCATATGCTCCACGCGAAAAAGTCCTAGTTTATTCAGCCTCTCCCTTTAACTTGCTCTTTCATTGTGGTAATATCTTCATGACTCGTTCCAGCCTGATGAAATCCTTCCTTTGGCAAAGTGACCAGAATTGCACTGTATTACAAATGTGGCTTTACCAAGACATTGTACCTTCATAACAAGATATCCTATTTCCTATACTCTATGCCCTGACTACTCTATGTCAAATATTCTCCTTTGTTATCCAGTCTACCTGTGTCAATAATTTTGGGGAACTATATACCTGTACTCCATGGCTTGTCTGTCAGATGACTTTGCCCAGTGTGTAATACATGCTGATGACATTCCCTGTTTACTGTTTAAGACTTGGCCTGTTTTGACTTGTCAAAATGTAACACCTCCCACTTATCTGAATTAAACTCCATTTGCTATTCCTCGGCCCACTGAGTCAGTTTATCAAGCTCCCATTGTGATCACGGATAACCATTTTCATTGTCGATCATACCAATTTTTGTGTCATTTGTAAACATATTAACCATGCTACCTACTTTCTTAACCAGATAGTTGATATAAAAGATCCAGCCCTGATCCTTATGGCACACCAACTTTCCAGACCAGCCTTCCACACAGAACCTGTTAAAGGCCTTTGCTAAAGTTCATGTGGGAACATCAATCACAAAAATAAAATGCCCCTATTAAAATAATCTTGTCGTTTCAAATAACTTCAGTTTGTAGGCATAATTTCCCATGCACAAACCATGCTGACTATCTCTAATCAGTCTACGTCTTTCCAAAAGCATCTACATCAAGTTTTTCAGAGTCCTCTTCACTAACTTACCCATCACTGATGTAAAGTTTGCAGGTCTGTAGTTCCCTGGCTTACCCTTGCAGCTCTTCTCAAATAAAAGCACAAAATAAGTCACCCTACAGACTTCTGGTACTTCCCCTGTGAGTCATGATAAAAATATCTCTGCCAGGGTTCCCTCAATTTTCTCTCCCTAGATTTCCACACTGTCCTGGGATACATCTGATCAAACCATGGGGATTTATCTACATTAAGCAACTTTAAGGCCCCCACCATCCTTTTATAATATGGACTTTCTTTTGGACGTAGTGATTAATTTCTTAGAGATCCCCTGTGTCCATGTTTTTCTCCATGGAAAATACAGGGGAGAACTACTCATTTAGGACCTTGGAGCTCCACACATACATGAACTTTAACCTATATCTTCCCAGTTAGTCTTTTTTCCCCAAGATATTTATAGAATCTCTTTGGGTTCTTCTTTCATATTATCTGCCAGAGTTACTCATTTCCCCTCTTTGTCCTCCTGATTTTTCAGTTGAGTGGACTCTTTCTACTCAAGGTATTGATTCCAGTTACCTGTTCTTGCCATATGGCTCCTACTTTTCAGTTGACCAGAATCCCCTGATGGTGGATTAGAGAATGTGTCTAATGAGGTGTTGTTAACAGAGCTTTCTCTTTCGACCAAAGAAGGGTGCCTTAATACTGGTCTACACGAATATGAGAGGTATAGATAGGAAAGACAGTTAGTACCCTTTCCCCCAGAGCACCAGTAGCAATTACCAGAGAACATCTCTTTTAAGGTGAGGGTACAAAAGTTTAGGGGAGAAGTCAGGGCAAAGTATTTTTTTAATGGGTGCCAGGAATGCATTGCCAGGAGTGGTGATGGAGGCTGGTATAATAGGAAGATTTAAAAGATTTGAAGACTGGCACATGGATTTTTAAAAAAAGAGGGTTATGGGTGTTGAGTCTGTTTATTTTGGTCAATACAACATTGTAGGCTGAAAGGCTCTAATGTTCTATGTTCTCCATTTTGCTGGTTGTGCAGGATTTGCTAATCTACTAACCTTGTCTTTCACTAGAACAGGAACATAACATCCCTGAACTCTCCCTATCTCTCTCTGACAAACTTTCCCAACCTCTCCCAACTTTTGCAAGTTTTTGTCCAATACCATCAAAATGAGCCTTGCCCTGATTTAGGGTTTTAATCTTTATTCCATAATCATTTTAAAACAAATAAAATACTGGGGTAATCTCTACATTTGATGAAAATTTTGCTGGACATTTGAATACATTTTCTCCCATTCAAGTTCTTTTGTACTCTGCTACTAAGTTAACATAACATAACATAACAATTACAGCACGGAAACAGGCCATTAGGCCCTTCTAGTCCGCACCGAACCAAACACCCCTTTCTAATCCCACCTCCCTGCACAATGCCCATAACCCTCCATCTTCCTCTCATCCATATACCTGTCCAACCTTTTCTTAAATAATACAATTGACTCCGCCGCCACTATTTCTCCCGGAAGTTCATTCCACACAGCTACCACTCTCTGAGTAAAGAAGTTCCCCCTCATGTTACCTCTAAACCTCTGCCCCTTAATTCTTAACTCATGTCCTCTTGTTTTAATCTTTCCTCCTCTTAACGGAAATAGTCTATCCACATCCATTCTGTCTATCCCTTTCATAATCTTAAATACTTCTATCAAATCCCCTCTCAACCTTCTACGCTCCAAAGAATAAAGACCCAATCTGTCCAATCTCTCCCCATACTCCAGATGCTTAAACCCAGGCAACATTCTGGTAAACCTTCTCTGCACTCTCTCCACTCTGTTTATATCCTTCCTATAATTAGGCGACCAGAACTGCACACAGAAATCCAAATTAGGCCGCACCAACGTCTTATACAATCTCAACATCACCTCCCAACTCCTATATTCCATGCAATGATTGATAAAGGCCAGCATACTAAAAGCCTTCTTCACCACCCTATTCACGTGAGTTTCTACCTTCAGGGAACGATGTACCGTCACTCCTAAATCTTTCTGCTCTTCTGTATTCCTCAATGCTCTCCCATTTACCACATATGTCCTATTCTGATTCTTCTTACCAAAATGAAGCACCTCACACTTATCAGCATTAAATTCCATCTGCCATTTTTCAGCCCACTTTTCTAAGCAGCCCAAATCCCTCTGCAATCCTTGAAAACCTTCTTCATTATCCACTATTCCACCTATCTTAGTATCGTCTGCATATTTACTAATCCAATTCACCACCCCATCATCTAGATCATTAATGTATATAACGAACAACAATGGGCCCAATACAGATCCTTGAGGCACACCACTGGTCACCGGCCTCCAACCTGACAGACAATTATCCACTACCACTCTCTGTCCTCTCCCTTTCAGCCAATGTTCAATCCATTTGACTATCTCAAAATTTATACCTAAAGACTGCACCTTCCTAACTAACCTTCCATGTGGTACCTTATCGAAGGCCTTACTGAAGTCCATATAGACAACATCCACTGCGCTACCCTCATCCACATTCCTAGTCACCTCTTCAAAAAATTCAATCAGATTGGTCAAACATGACCTTCCTCCCACAAATCCATGTTGAGTGCTCCTGATCAGACCCTGTCTATCCAGATGTTTATAAGTACTATCTCTAAGAATTTTCTCCATTAGTTTACCTACCACAGACGTCAAACTTACAGGCCGATAGTTGCCAGGCTTCCTCCTTGAACCCTTTTTAAATAACGGAACCACATGCGCAATGCGCCAATCCTCCGGCACTATCCCCATATCTAATGACATTTGAAAAATTACCGCCAGAGCCTCTGCTATTTCCTCCTTCACTTCTCTCAATGTCCTGGGGAAGATCCCGTCTGGTCCCGGAGACTTATCCACCTTTATATTCTTCAAAAGCCTTAAAACTACACCTTTTGTAATCTCTATATTCCCCATATTTACCCAATTTGCTTTTTTTAATCCCACATCTCCCAATATCCTTCTCCTTAGTGAATACCGAAGAAAAGAAACTGTTCAATATCTCCCCCATTTCTCTAGGTTCCACACACAGTTTTCCACTCTGATTTTCTAAGGGACCAATTTTGTCTCTAGCTTTCCTCTTACCGTTAACATATTTGTAGAACTCTTTTGGATTAGTTTTCACCCTGCTTGCCATAGTTTTCTCGTACCTTCTTTTAGCTTTCCTAATTCCTCTCTTAAGATTCCTCTTACATTCAATGTATCTTTCAAACATCTCCTTAACTCCATGCTTCTTATATCTAATGTACGCCTCCCTTTTTCTTCGAACCAAGTTTCCAATATTTCTTGAAAACCACGGCTCTCTCAAACCTTTTGCCCCTCCTTTTAACCTAACAGGAACATAAAGCTTTTGCACTCTCAAAATCTGATCTTTAAAAGACTTCCATCTCTCTACTACATCCTGCCCATAAAACAAATTGTCCCAATGCACACCCTGCAAGTCCTTTCGCATCTCCTCAAATCTAGCTTTTCCCCAATCAAAAACCTCAATCCTTGGCCCTGATTTCTCTCTTTCCATAATGACATTGAAGCTGATGGCATTATGATCACTGGACCCGAAGTGCTCGCCAACACTAACCTCCGTCACTTGACCCATCCCATTTGCCAACAGTAGATCTAACACTGCTCCTTCTCTGGTCGGCACCTCTACATATTGTTGTAAAAAACTATCTTGCACACATTTCACAAACTCTAACCCATCCATTCCTTTCACAGAATGTGTTTCCCAATCTATATGTGGAAAATTAAAATCTCCCATAATTACAACCCTGTGCTTATCACAAATATCTACTATCTCCCTACAGATTTGCTCCTCTAGGTCTCGGTCCCCTCTGGGTGGTCTATAATACACCCCTACAAGTGTAACCTCTCCTTTCCTACTCCTCAGTTCCACCCAAATAGCTTCCGTGGATGTGCCCTCTAATCTATCCTTCCTAGGCACCGCTGTAATATTTTCCCTGACAAGCAATGCAACCCCACCTCCTCTTGCCCCTCCGACTCTATCACACCTAAAACAACGAAACCCAGGGATATTCAGTTGCCAATCACATCCCTCCTGCAACCATGTCTCACTAATCGCTACCACATCATACTTCCAAGTATCAATCCACACCTTCAGCTCATCTACCTTTTTTACAATACTCCTGGCATTAAAATATATGAATTTCAGGGATTTCCCATTTTTTAATCCCTGTTTTCCCTCATCTTTAAGAACAACATTATTTACTTTTCCTGACAATTGCCCTTCATCTTCTTCCAGAGCATTTCCCTTCTCTATCACCTGCCCATCCATATTCAAATACTTACTACAAACTTTCATTGTTTGCATTCTAACCTTCTCCTTACTGCTCTGTACTATTTTGTTCCCTCCCCCCAACCATTCTAGTTTAAAGGATCCTGAGTAGCCCTAGCAAATACCTCTGCCAGGATTCTGGTCCCCCTGGGATTTAAGTGTAACCCGTCCTTACTGTACAGGTCACATCTCCCCCAAAAAAGGTCCCAGTTATCCAGAAACTTAAAACCCTGCCCCTTACTCCACCCCTTCAGCCACGTGTTAATCCTCCACCTCATTCTATTTCTATTCACACTGTCACGTGGCACAGGGAGTAATCCAGAGATTACCCCCTTTGCGGTCCTTCTTTTTAACTCCCTACCTAACTGCCTGTACTCACTTTTTAGGACCTCTTCTCTAATTCTCCCTATGTCATTGGTACCTACATGTACCACGACCTCTGGCTCCTGTCCCTCCCACTTTAGGATATCTGGGACACGAGCAGCAACAAGTTAATTTAGGGAAGTTGAAATCGCTTCTTATAACAAACCTACACCCAGCTGCAATATTTAATCTACATTCTGACTCTAATAACTACTGATTATTGAGGATCCTGTGATACAACCCAGTTCAAATGATCATCCCTTTTCATTGATCATGTGTAGGTTGGAACATTGAACTTCCAGTCCTATCCCTCTTTCAGCCATATTTCTGCTCTGGCAGAAGTATACCAGTCCTATGTGCCATTCCATGCCTTGAGCTTATTTGTCAGGCTGCTTATGTCAAAATAAATGCTGTTCAAATCTGTCCTCTTTGTCTGACTTGCACCTGCTTGTCTGAACATGCTCACTTTTTCGTCTAAATTAGCCTCTGATTTCTCATCTGCTGTTTCCTATTCCACTACAGTCATTACCCCAGCCAGATTAGTTTAAATCTTTGAGTCACATGAGCAACACCCGACAGGATATGATGCCCTCCAGTTCAGGTGCAAACTGCCTTTATACAAGTCCCATCTTTCTTTAAAATAGGGCCAATATTTCTGAAGCCTTTACACCTCCCCTTTAGACATGACTACTTTAGTTGTTTTTTTGTTTTGTTCCCTTGTGTCATGGAGTAATCCTGATATTACAACCCTTGAGGCCCTGTCTTTTCATTTTTAATCTAATTCCCTTTGTTCGATGTCATCTCTCTTCCTCCCAGCATCATTGGTGTCAAAATGGATCATGACCTCTGGTTACAGATGACACTTTCCAGGTTCTAGTATTCCTAATTTCAAAACATGTCATCTTCAAGGAAACTTGGGGATGATATTCTGAATTGCTATCTTATTAATCCAATAAACCAAACTTTGTCGATGTAGCTTTAATATGGTGATAAAACAGATAAACATTTGCATAACTTCACATTAAGATTTTTAATAACAATGAATAAACAAAGTATAATCTGTATTTAAAGATATAATGATATTTAACTTCAAAGAGATAAACAAGAAGAAATAAGACTAATTCAAAGAAAATTATCTCAAGCACATTCCCTTCATAGTTCGCCAAAGAATGCGATTCAAGCTCTTAGTCTGCATGGATATTATGACATATTACACCATAGTCACTATGGTAACACTACAAACAATAGCATTTCTTAAAGAGACATGCACAAAATTAACTAAGAATGAAAAGCACAAGATTTTAACCTTTACACTGGTTGCTCACCCTCCCTTTCAGAATGTCTTGTGCCTGCTCTGAGACATCCTTTACCCTGCCAGCAAGGAGGAAACATTCCATCATGTAGTCTCTTTAAAATGCCATAAGGCAAAGAAGCAGAAATAGACTATTCAGCCTATGAAGTCTGCCCTTCCATTCAATCATAAGCTGATTCATTTTCCCGCTCAGGCCACTAACTGCCCTTCTCCCCATAACAATCTAATCATGAACAATCTATCAATCTCTGCCTTAAATACATGCAATGTATAACCACCTGTGGCAACAACTTCTACCATATAACCACTTACAGCACAGAACAGGCCAGTTCGGCCCTACTAGTCCATGCCGTAACAAATTCCCACCCTCCTAGACCCACTGACCAGCACCCGGTCCATACCCTTCCAGTCCTCTCCTCTCCATGTAACTATCCAGTCTATCCTTAAATGTAACCAATGATCCCGCCTCAACTACGTCTGCCGGAATCTTGTTCCACATCCCTACCACCCTTTGCGTAAAGAAATTTCCCCTCATGTTCCCTTTATAATTTTCCCCCTTCAATCTTAAACCATGCCCTCTAGTTTGAATCTCCCACACTCTTAATTGAAAAAGCCTATCCACATTTACTCTGTCTGTCCCTTTTAAAATCCTAAACACCTCTATCAAGTCCCCCTCAATTTTCTATGCTCCAGAGAAAAAAGCCCTAGTCTGAACAACCTTTCCCAGTAACTCAAACCTTGAAATTCTGTCAACATTCTTGTGAACCTTCTCTGTACTCTCTCTATTTTGTTTATATCTTTCCTATAATTTGGTGACCAAAACTGTACACAGTACTCCAAATTTGGCCTCACCAATGCCTTGTACAATTTCATCATAACCTTCCTACTCTTGAATTCAATACTCCGACTTATGAAGGCCAACATTCCAAATGCCTTCTTCACCACACCATCTACCTGAGTATCAGCCTTGAGGGTACTATTTACCATCACTCCTAAATCCCTTTGTTGCTCTGCGCATCTCAATAGCCTACCATTTAATGCATATGACCTATTTATTTGCCTTTCCAAAATGTAACACCTCACACTTATCTGAATTAAATTCTATCAGCCATTTCTCAGCCCACACCTCCAGCCTTCCTAAATCACCTTTTAATCTACGGTAATCTTCCTCACTGTCCACCACACCACCAATCTTTGTATCATCCGCAAACTTGCTTATCCAATTCTCCACCCCTGCTTCCAGATCGTTAATATATATAACAAACAATAGTGACCGAGGACCGATCCCTGAGGAACTCCACTAGTCACCGGCCTCCAATTGGACAAACAATTTTCCACCACTACTCTCTGACACCTCCCATCCAACCATTGCTGAATCCATTGCACTACCTCCTTATTTATACCTAATGCCTCCACCTTTTTTCCTAACCTTCTGTGGGGAACTTTGTCAAAAGCTTTACTAAAGTCCAAATAGACAACATCCACAGCTTTCCCTTCATCAATCTTTTTTGTAACCCCCTTGAAAAACTCAATCAGATTTGTCAAGCATGATCTACCCCTGACAAAACCATGCTGATTACTCCCTGTACCTCCAAATATTTGTAAATACCATCCCTCAGAACATTTTCCATCAACTTGCCCACCACAGATGTCAGACTCACGGGCCTATAATTCCCAGGTTTACATTTGGACCCTTTCTTAAACAGCGGAACCACATGCGCCACCCTCCAATCATTTGGCACTACCCCCGTGGCCAGTGACATCCTAAATATCTCTGTTAATGGCCCCACTATCTGTCCACAAGCCTCCCTAAGTGTCCTTGGGAATATTTTGTCCGGTCCCGGAGATTTATCCACCTTTATCTTTTTCAACACAGCCATCACTACCTCCTCGGTTATCCTTATATGCTTCATGACCTCCCCACTATTTTTCTTTACTTCAACTGGTTCAGTATTTTTTTCCCTAGTGAGGCAAAGAAATCATTCAAAATTTCCCCCATTTCCTCTGACTTCTCACTCAGCCTACCCTCGCTATCTACAAGGGGTCCAATTTTATCCATCACTAATCTTTTACTTTTAATGTACCTATAGAAACCCTTTGGATTAATATTTCATATTTATTGTCAGAGTATATTCATGACATCACCTACAACCCTGAGATTGTTTTTTTTTCTGCAGGCAAGACAGAATTACCACTTATTGGTAGTGCAAAAAAAACTACACAGATAAAGAAATAAAGAAATGTAAACGGATAACAAATGTAAACAAACTGTGCAGTACAGAAAGAATGCAAAAAAAATCAATAAAGTGCACAAGTAAAAGTCCTTCAATGAGTCCTTGATTGAGTTTGTTGTTGAGGAGTCTGATGGTGGAGGGTAGCAGCTATTCCTGAACCAGGTGGGGTGAGTCTTGTGGCACCTAGACCTCTTTCCTGATGGCTGCAGTGGGAGTGTGTGCTGAGTGGTGTGGGTCCTTGATGATTGCTGCTGTTCTCCAACGGCAATGTTCCCTGTAGATGTTCTCGATAGTGGGTAGGTTTTGCCTATAATGTTTTGGGCTGTGTCCACTACTTTTTGGAAGGCTTTATCCTCAGGTATTACCAGGCCATGACGTAACCGGTCAGCACACCTTCCACCACACATCTGTAGAAATTTGCCAGGGTTTCTGGTGTCATACCAAACCTCCACAACCTCTGAGGAAGTAGAGACACTGTTGTGCTTTCTTCACGATGCCATTAGTGTGTTGGGTCCAGGAAAGATCTGTCGAGATAGTGACTCCCAAGAACTCACCCTCTCCACCTCTGATCCCCCAATGATCATTGGATTGTAAACCTCGAGCTTTTCCTTCCTCAAGTCAGCAATCAGCTCCTTAGTTTTGGTGACACTGAGTGCAAAGTTGTTGTTCAATCTCCCTCCTGTGTGCTGACTCATTGTCTTTCTTGATACCCTCTGGCTGAATAAATTCCTATGCCTCTCTGTCATACGTGAACACCTTTTAATCCTTTGTCGTATATTCTCCACCATGGGGAAACAACCTTTCTGTATTTACTCTGTCCATGCCTTTTAACGTTAGAAATATCTCAGTGAGATCTACCTCATTCTCCTGAATTCCAACAAATACAGGCCAAGAGCTATTAAACCATCCTTGTATAATAACCTCCTTTGTACCCTCTCCACCATCAGCATATCCTTTCTTAAAAAAAGAGCCCAAAATTGCTCACAATACATCAAGTGAGGTCTCGCCAGTGCCTTCTAGAGAGAGCCTGATCTTGTATTCTTTTCCTTTTACTGTGACATAGTTGCCTGTCTGTGCCTCTTGTCAATATTCTAGCCTAGTCCTTGATTTGCATTACTACACAGCAGAGGTATGCAGTATCACGGGCCAGGCCAGGCTGACAGTGTCAGAAGTTTTCATAATATGTTTGAGAGAGTGGATAGCAGAGGGGAGACTCCTGCACTGACCTCTTGGAAGTCAACCATTCCCCTGACTAAATACCTCTTAACTGACTGCCATGACTGCCCTTTGGGGGGGTGGGGGGTTGGCTGACTAAGGAAAAAAGGAAAACCTTGCTTTTGTGCAGCTTGCCTTCCTCACAAAAACTGCACTTGGACCTCAGACCAGCCCTTCTCGACAAGGCAGATCTGTAAAAACCTGCCTGCATTTTATTCATTGCTATAGGTGGTTTTCAATGAAGTTAATAAGCCACTGCCAGTACCAATTGTTTTTTTTAAATTATTTAGTGCCGTCTTCTCTCTCCTGGGGCAATGTCTCTCTTAATTGCTTAGATTAACACAATTTTTGGTTGCTATTTTGAAAATTACAACAATTACTTAGTATTCTCAACTCAATCTCCCATTGAAAGATTTGTTAATAAAATGTATGGAATCCTGAATTTTGTAATTGCAGGAATATAATTCAAAAGTAGAGAAGTTACATTGAATCTTCATTGGAAACAAATTTGGCTACGTGCGTGGCATTTTGTTCAGCTCTGGTTGCTATGCTTCAGGGAAGATGTGTAGGTGCAGAGAGTACTGCAAAGATTTAATAGAATGTGGTATTTCAGCTATGAGATTACAAAGGATAAATCATATAGTTCCCCATGGATTAAAGAAGGTGAAGAAAAGATATGCTGGAAATGTACAAGTGTGTCTGGTTTAAATAATTCTTAGAAAAAGTTTCAACATTTTAAAGGCGAAAAACAATTCCATATATAAAGAAATGCAAATAAAATGCATTTTTTTGGAGTAGTTTGGAACTGAATGAATGGTGGGAGTAAAATCAAATGTTGCATTGAAGGTAACTGGCTTTATGAAAGAATACATGCAGGGGAAAGGCCTGAGTGATCACTGTATAATCACAGACTTGATGTGCCAGAATTGTCTGATTCTGGTTTTGCATTCAAAAATATCCTAAGTCGAATTAAAAATGCTGAAGATAACGATGTTAAAAGATTTGAGCTATTTTAGTTTCAACAGCAAGCTTGCTTTATATCAGTAGTTATCAAACTCTTCCCACCCCCCGCCCCCCCCCCCCAAACTCACATACCATTTATACAATCCATTACTAATCACAGAGAACTTATGGCATAGGGACTGCTTTAGGTGGTATGTGAGTTTAGGGGTGCAGTTTTAAAACCACTACTTTCTTTTCTTTGGCTTGGCTTCGCGGACGAAGATTTATGGAGGGGGTAAAAAGTCCACGTCAGCTGCAGGCTCGTTTGTGGCTGACAAGTCCGATGCGGGACAGGCAGACACGATTGCAGCGGTTGCAAGGGAAAATTGGTTGTTTGGGGTTGGGTGTTGGGTTTTTCCTCCTTTGCCTTTTGTCAGTGAGGTGGGCTCTGCGGTCTTCTTCAAAGGAGGCTGCTGCCCGCCAAACTGTGAGGCGCCAAGATGCACGGTTTGAGGCGTTATCAGCCCACTGGCGGTGGTCAATGTGGCAGGCACTAAGAGATTTCTTTAGGCAGTCCTTGTACCTTTTCTTTGGTGCACCTCTGTAACGGTGGCCAGTGGAGAGCTCGCCATATAATATGATCTTGGGAAGGCGATGGTCCTCCATTCTGGAGACGTGACCCATCCAGCGCAGCTGGATCTTCAGCAGCGTGGACTCAATGCTGTCGACCTCTGCCATCTCGAGTACCTCG
Organism: Narcine bancroftii; assembly: GCF_036971445.1. NCBI lineage: Eukaryota > Metazoa > Chordata > Chondrichthyes > Torpediniformes > Narcinidae > Narcine > Narcine bancroftii. The sequence continues at coordinate 30,227,018 of NC_091471.1, forward strand.
ACGTTAGGGGTGTAAGCGCTCCAATGGATGTTGAGGATGGAGCGGAGACAACGCTGGTGGAAGCGTTCTAGGAGCCGTAGGTGGTGCCGGTAGAGGACCCATGATTCGGAGCCGAACAGGAGTGTGGGTATGACAACGGCTCTGTATACGCTTATCTTTGTGAGGTTTTTCAGTTGGTTGTTTTTCCAGACTCTTTTGTGTAGTCTTCCAAAGGCGCTATTTGCCTTGGCGAGTCTGTTGTCTATCTCATTGTCGATCCTTGCATCTGATGAAATGGTGCAGCCGAGATAGGTAAACTGGTTGACCGTTTTGAGTTTTGTGTGCCCGATGGAGATGTGGGGGGGCTGGTAGTCATGGTGGGGAGCTGGCTGATGGAGGACCTCAGTTTTCTTCAGGCTGACTTCCAGGCCAAACATTTTGGCAGTTTCCGCAAAGCAGGACGTCAAGCGCTGAAGAGCTGGCTCTGAATGGGCAACTAAAGCGGCATCAACTGCAAAGAGTAGTTCACGGACAAGTTTCTCTTGTGTCTTGGTGTGAGCTTGCAGGCGCCTCAGATTGAAGAGACTGCCATCCGTGCGGTACCGGATGTAAACAGCGTCTTCATTGTTGGGGTCTTTCATGGCTTGGTTCAGCATCATGCTGAAGAAGATTGAAAAGAGGGTTGGTGCGAGAACACAGCCTTGCTTCACGCCATTGTTAATGGAGAAGGGTTCATAGGCAATAATAATGAACTTTAACAGCAGTTGTAAGTTATCCTCTGGAGATAACAAATGTGGATATTTCCCATAAAAACTGTCCGTGTGTTATTGTAATATAACCATTAGTCTGCCAAATGTTTAATATCATTGGTAACAATGTCATTAATAATTAATAAATGGTTTTTCAATTATGAATTGTCACCTTGAAACAGTCATAACTGAGATCAAATGATTTATTTAGGGCATCATAATTATCGATACAGACCATGTTGTTCAGTTGCTTGAAAAAGGCTGAATAAATGATCCAGGATATTACAGGCCGATGAGCCTGATGTTAGTAGTGGCAGGTTATTGGAAGGTGCATGAAGAGATCGGTTATACAAGTATTTGGATAGACAGGGACTGCACAGAAGGTTGTGTTTAACTGATCTTATAGATTTCTTTGAGGAGATTGCTAGAAAAGATGATGAAGGAAAGACCATGGATGTTGTCTACATGGACTTTAGTAAGAGTTTTGACAGGTTCCTGCATGGGAGATTAGTCAAAAAGATTCAATTGCCTGTTGTTCATGGTGAGGTAGTCAATTGGATTTGACATCGGCTTTATGGGAGAAGCCAGATAATGATAGTGGATAATTGCCTCTTGACTAGTGGTGTACTTCAAGGATCAGTGCTGGGTCCACTGTTGTTTGTCATCTATATCAAGGATCTGGATTATAATGTGGTAAATTGAATCAGCAAGTTTACTGTGGCAATTGGGGCAATGCGGATAGCGAAGAAGGGTTTCAAAACTTGCAGAGGCATCTGGACCAGCTGGAAAAAGGGGTTGCAGAATGGCAGATGGAATTTAATGCAGACAAGTCTGTGTTGAATTTTGGAAGGACAACCAAGAAAGGACATACACAGTAAATAGTAGGGCACTGAGAAGTGTGATTGAATAGAGCAGTGGTTCCCAACCTTTTTCTTCCAATTCACATACCATTTTAAGTATTCCCTATGCCATAGGTGCTTTGTGATTAGTAAAGGATTGCTTAAGGTGGATGGAAAGAAATAAATTTGAAAACCACTGTTTTAATCGTGCCTAATTGACTTGTTATGTGCATGGTTTCATAACTCTAAAGGCCAATGACAATTTTTCTCAAGCAAAATATTTCAGTAACAATTGGGCCTAGAGCAGTGATTCTCAACCTTCCCTTCCCAATCACATACCACCTTAAGCAATCCTTTACTATTCACAGAGCACCAATGGCATAGGGATTACTACCAGTACTGCATGCCAGTGTGAGTTGGAAGAAAAAGGTTGGGAACTACTGGAATAGAGGGATCTACAAATATAGATAAATAATTCCTTGAAAGTGGCATCACAGGCAGATAGGGTTGTAAAGAGATCTTTTGGCATATTGGCCAAAAATATTGAGTTTAGGAGTTGGGAAGTTTTGGTAAAGTTTTAGAAGGCAATGGAGTATTGTGTGCAGTTTTGATCACCTAACTACAGGAAGATATCAATAAGGTTAAAAGACTGCAGAGGAGATATACGAGGATATTGCCAGGACCTGAAGAAGAGTTACAGGAAAAGGCCATAGTTTTGGACTTTATTCCCTGGAGCACAGAAGAATGATGAGAGATTTCATACACGTGTACAAAATTACGATGGATGTTGAGTAAATGCAAGCAGTCTTTTTCCACTGAGGTTAGTGAGATGCAAACCAGAGGTCATGGGTTAAGGGTGAAAGGGGAAAAGTTTAAAGAGAACATTATGGGAAATTTCTTCATGCTGAGAGTGTGTAACGAGCTGCCAGCTGAATTGGTAAATGCAGCCTCAATTTTGATATTTAATAAAAATTTGGACAGGTGTGTGGACGGGATGTGTATTGAGGGATATGGTCTGGGAAAGGGCCTGTTTCTGTGATATAATGTTCTATGGGTGCCAGAGTCAGGATGTCTCAGGTCAAGTTCCTTGAGTTCTTAAAAAAGAGAGAGAGTAACCAGAAATTGTGGTTTAAGTTTATACCAAGGATATAGGTAGGGAAAACTAAAACATAAGAGCAAAATTAAATTATTCAACCCATCGACTCTGCCCTGCCATTCAATCACGAGCTGATCCATTTTCCTGGTCAGCCGCACTGCCTGGCTCTCTCACCATAAACTTTGATGCCTTGGCCAATCAAGAACCTGATCAATCTCACCCAATGATTTGGGCTCCACAACCACGTGTGGCAACAAATTCCTCAGATTCACCACCTTCTGTGTAAAGAAGCTACTCTGCATCTTTGTTCCAAGTGGATGCCCTTCAATCCTGAAGTCATGCCCTCTTGTTCTGGACCTTTCTACTGTGTCCATGCCTTTCAGCATTCGAAATGTTTAAATGAGATCCACCCTCATTCTCCTAAATTCCAACGAGTACAGCCCAAGAGCCTTCAAATGTACTACCCTTTCATTCCTTATGCACCTCTTCTGTATCCTCTCTAGCATTAGCTCATCCTTTCTTAAATGAGGAGCCCAAAACTGCTTGCAATACTCCAAGTGAGGTCTCCAGCATACCTTATGAAGTCTCAACATCATATCCCTGCTCTTGTATTCTATTCCTTTTGAAATGAATGTCAGCATTGCATTTGCCTTTTTCACCACCGACTCAACATGCGAGTTTATTTAAGGATATCCTGCACGAAGACCTGCATGTCCCTTTGCATCTGGAAATTTTCAGTTTTTTTCCCATTTCAAAAATAATATACCCATTTATTTCCTCTGTCAAAATGCTTGACTGTACATTTTACAACTTTGTATTTAATTTGCCATTTCTCTACCCGTTCATCTAATCCAGGCCCTTCTGCAGTCTCCCTGATTCTTCAATAGTACCTGCTCCAACCTTCGTATAATTTGCAAACTGCCACAAAGTTCCATAATCTAAATAATTGGGTGAGGGCCTGCAAAATGAATACTGTACAGGGAGTTTTGAAAAAAGTAGGTTCAAACAGAAAGGCTTCCAAGGTGACAATCTCTGGATTACTACCAGTACTGCATGCCAGTGAGAGTGGAAGATTTGATGCATGGACAGTTAGTACAGAAGGGAAGGTTGCTTCCCGAGGTAGGACAAGCAAGAGTGAGAAGTAACTAAATATAGCCAAAGGCTTGTCTGCATCAGTAGCAAAGAGGTGTTAGTAATTTTTGATCATGAGATCCAGATCAGGGTCAGAGGACGAGAGGATGGCAAATGGGGTGCTGTTATTTAAAAAGCTATAAGGATAATACATTTATATATTTCACATAATATATTCATATATTTTAGTGTATAAGTCGAGTCATGAAACCCCCAAAAAAACTCTCCAAAAATGGGGATCAACTTATACACCAGATATACTTTTGAGTCCTTAAATTCAGCTCAAAATCCAATCTGCGCTGATCGGTCATACGAGTCGACCCTTGAAAAGCCAAAATAAACCCGACTGCAACAGATTTCCATTGAGATTTTTATTGAAAACAACACAATAAGAGCCCTTCAAAATCATTATCATTGTCTGAAAACAATAACCAATGGAGAATCCTTCAAAATCACTCGCTATCATTGCCTGAAGCAAAGATGGCAGCAAGCACATCTATACTCTCACCGTTTAAACAGTCATCATATGGGTCCCAGTCTCAATTTGATGAGGCGGTTTCAGCTTCATTGTCAGTGTCCCACAATAAATCATCTTCTGTGCCATTAATTGCACAAGAGACACCAAGTTTTTCACAATTTCTACTTTAACTTTGTCCCATGTCTTGAGCATGAATTTACACAGCTTATCAAACTTTTCTGCACTTTGAATGGCTTGTTCAAGCAGACATTGAGAGGTTGAAATAGAAACATCAAACCACCCGGGATAACTGCCATATAAGTATTATGTCCATCTACTTTTAGTGTTCTCAGTTAAATGGCTGCGTAACATATCCCAGACCAGCAAACTCCGTCTTTGCATAAATCACCTGGCCACCTGATTCGCACATTTTGATGAAAATGTACAAAAATACCTGCAGGGAATTTCATTTTCTGTTTAATTTTGCGTTTGAAGATTTCCATGGGTCTAACTTTGTCCCGTTGGCCATGCACGATAATACCACGGTAAACCTGATCCTTTTGTGGCTTTCTGGTTTGCACAGTTTTAACAACTTTCCATTCCACTGTTCTGTTGCCTATCATGTTGAAATTCATGGGGATTTTGTCCATGTTTCCGATATTTGTCAATGCAAACTGGTGTTTCTACCAGTTCCGTGTAATAAACTGGTGAAAACTTCTAACTTTATGATCAAGATCTTTTGGTAATTTCTGTGCATTTTTTGTTGTTTGGGGTAATACCAGAATTTTCCTGTGCATGAAACGATTGCACTAGTCTCCTGTAACAGATTTATGCTGATCTTTAATTTAATGTTAAACTATTTCTCATATATAAAATAGAATCTATATTCTAAGTTAGTTGTGGGCTGGTACAGGGTCACACACAGGACACAGTACATTTACAGATTCACCATTGTACTCAGGAAGTACTTCTCGGAGTTGGAGCGCCTTGGACAGACAGAACTAATAGATTTCAAGTGGGTCTTAATTATTCAAGGACTGCTAAAAGAAGCCACCCGTTTTTAATCAAAACCACATAAACCTCTTGAACAGAGATGATGTCAGATGTTGTTATGGATATGAAATGGTTTTGAAAAAGGAGCAGAATTTTGGTAGAAATAAAACTGATGGTCATGTGGTTTCCAAGAATTGGGACTCACCTTGGCAGTGATGTAACAATTACATGATTTGGAGAAATATATTACTGAATTCAGACATTTTGAGTTCAGGTTTGGAAGAGTTTAGTTTGGAGAAGACAAAAGTCAAAACCATTGTGACACAGGGGTTGAAACCTTGTGAAAGACAGGGTTGAGTTACAGTAACCAGAATTGGTGCTGTTATTGTGTGTACTCATGGGAAAAGAGGAACACAGAATCAGTGGCTTTTGAAATAAGACCATTTTGCTGTCTCTTTGGAAAAGAGGACAGATTTCTACTGGGTCTATTTTTGTATGACTTCATTTAACCCTTGACTGGTTTGTGACTTCATCATGGAAGATAACCAAATTTGTTTAACCCTTGTCTGAATTTGTGAATTAATCGTGGAAGAAAATAGCCACATTATGAGTAAAGAGGCATGAAGATATAATGTTCAAAAGCGCTTTATAATTATTTCTGAACTGAGAATTTAAGACCTTCAAGCAAAATTAAAATGATGCTGAACTTTTAAAGATTGACTTTTCAGAGTGGGACTTTAATTATATATATATATTGTCATGAGCCCAAAGGACCCCAAAACCTAGCAGCAATAGACATTCATCACAACAAGTAGTTACTAAACAAAAGTTGTTTTTAATGATCTTTAAACATGAAAACAGAATCAAACTTTAACTTATTTTTATTAACTTAAATAACCCAACTTAACCCCCTTCTAATTCTAAGTACACGTGTATGTAATGTGTGTGTAAATTTAAGAAAAGTTCCTTTGGTTCACAGTTCAATCTCACTTCTCATTCTTCCAAGTTCACTGGTTGCAGGCAGTTCTTATACTATGCACAGAATTTAACATACGAAGTTCACCAGGATTTGGTGCTCGAAAGGTCAAAGTTTACTGCTCAGGAAGTTTCTTGTAGGTTTGCAGAGAGAGATTTCCACAACTGAGCTGATGAAACTTGCTCTTTCTTTCAGGCTACTTCAAAGTTCCTTTCTGTTCCACTTATTCCAAGAGAAACATCAGACAGATAGCACTTCCAGCCATCCGCCACTCTGAAGCTTCTGTTTCAGTTCCAACAAACTTCTCCTGGCTGACACTATTCAGTCTGTGTGTGTGTGTGTGTGTCTCTCTCTCTCTCTCTCTCTCTCTCTCTCTCTCTCTCTCTCTCTCTCTCTCTCTCTCAGATTCCAATTGCCAGCCACATGTCCTTCTCTCTCTCACTTGCAAACCCCCCCCCCCCCCACCTTCTCCAGCAAACAATAGGAGTTAATCTTCTGGTCCCATCTGTTGTTTTAGGTAAACAAACCTCTCAATTACCTTTTAGTGAGCACTTTGCAGAGAGGTCAGAAGCCTTGTAAAAATATCCAACACAGATGTCCATGACATCATTTCAATTAGCACCTACGTGTCAATTGTGCATAGCATTCTCCATAGTTTCTGTAAAGTCACTGAATATGAATTCTTCAGCATTTCAAATAAGATCTGCTTTAAAATGTGTGTATCCATGTAACGTACTCTAATTTTACCAATTTATCTCCCTAAAACATTTCCAAATATTCCATCACAATACAGACACACACATACACACATACACACACACACACACACACACACACACACACACACACACATGCATACAATGGGGTTAAATTTAGAGTTGAGTAGGTTTAGAGATAATTAATAAATGTTATGTTATTGATAGATTATTAAAAGCTATTATTTTGAATTTACCACTGTCTAGTGAAGTTTTGATTGTTGTTCCTGTTTTAATGCTAAGAAAGTCCCTTTAGTCCCAAACAAAATAAAAGGGTTGTTAGTTCGTAACACTACTGTAGCCTCAAAATCATCACTGAGGTCTGAATGTGACTTGGCCCATTGCAGTGCATATGTTCTTATTTTATTTTGTGTGACTGTAGCAATCTTGCCTCTGTTCACATACCCATTCTGCAACGTGATTTTCCCACTCTGTCTAATGAGTGATTCTTTTCCTCAAAGAACATTGCCTTTGTGGTATTTTTCTTAGTCTCTTCTTTCTTCCTCCAATCTCTTACCAACTTCTCATGCACATCAAATTTTCTTGCAGCAACACAGTTGTTGGGTTTTCTTGGCCATTTCTATTACTTTGAACTTGCTTCATATTTTTGTTGCTTGCCGCGTTGTGTCGATGGAACGTCAATGATAGTGATCACCTCCAGCCAAAGCCCAGATCAATCCGCAAAATCTATTGGGGATTGACGTATATACTGTCAATGACCCATCTCCGGCATCATGAGCTTTTTTGCTTTTTTTGGGGGGGTGTCAACTGATACGCCGCTGGATAGATCATAAAACCCTTAAAATGAGGCAGAAAAAAGGGGTTGACTTATACGCTGAAATATACAGTAACTACAGATTTGTTAGTCTGACATCAGTGGTTAGGAAACTGCTGGAGAGGATTCTGAGAGCTGAAATCTAGCAACATTTGGATGGCAATGGGACAATTAGAATGAGCCAGCATGGTTTTGTGCATGGAAAATAGTTTCTCGCGAACTTGTCAGAATTTTTTTTTGAAGAGGTAACAGAGAGTAGATGAGGGCAAGCAGTTGGTGTTATTTGTATGGATTTGTTTTTTTTCTTGCATCTTTTCCTCATTGGCTCCTTGTGCCTTTCCCTGCTCAACATCTCTCTCTCATTCTTAATCAATTTCCCAGTATTCAAAATTCAGACTTTGTACATCACTTACAATCCTGAAATTCCTTTTCTTGCTGGCCAGGCAGAATTTCTACTGATTGGCTGTGCAAAAAAAACTGTACTCTAGAAAAGATATATAAACAAAAGAGAGAAATGTGATCAAGAAGGAAGAGCAAACATATAAATATATATAGTTATAGATAGATATATCTATGTAAATCATACAGTGATGGTAAGGGAAAGGATTGTGATTTTTCTCTCTTCCCCTTTTTTTCTTTTGTTTGAATATATTACCTGGACTATGATTAGGGATATATTTTTGCAATATATATACTTGTTATACTGATTGTTTAATAGTCATGTATAACACTTCATAATGGAATTTCATTGTATTTTTAAAATTGTATTGTTAAAATTGTATTTAAAACTGTTTAAAATTAATAAAAATAATTTAAAGGAAAAGAAAAAATATTCAGTAATTTAAAAATGTGCAAATTAAATGAGTTTTATTGAGATTGTTGTTAGGAGTCTGATGATGGAAGGGCAACAACTGTTCCTGAACCTGGTGGTACAAGTCTTGTGGCACCTATACCTCTTTTCTGATGGCAGCAGCCAAATCAGAGCATGTCGTAAGTAGTGTGGATCCTTGTTGATTGCTGCTGCGCTCCAATGACGGCATTCCATATTGATTTTCTCAATGGTAGGGGATAGATTTGCCAGTGACGTACAGGGGTTTCAGCTCAGAGGTATTAGTGCTCCCATACCTGGCCATGATGCAGCCGGTCAGCACTCTTTTCACTGCACATTTGTCGAAGTTTGCAAAAGTTTTTGATAACATAGCAAACCTCCAAACTTCTGAGAAAGTAGATGTGCTGACATGCTTTCTTTACAATAACAATAAGGCAGACAAGCTTAGAGCGTGGATTGGCATGTGGAATTATGACACTGTGGCCATTAGTGAAATTTGGTTACAGGATGGGTAGGACTGGCAGCTCAATGTTCTGGGCTTCCACAGCTGTGCCCAGGCAGGACAGACCATAGGGCTCGTCTACTGAGGCTATATGGATAGAGCTGAGGAACATGAAGGGTATGACCACAATCAGGCATTGTATTATAGACCGACCAATAGTCAGGGAGAATTAGAGAAGCAAATCCGTAGAGAAATAGCAGACAGCTGCAGGAAACATAAGGTTGTGATAGTAGGGGATTATAACTTTCCACATATTGACTGGGACTCCCATATTGTAAAACGGGTTGATGGCTCGGAGTTTGGCAAATGTGTTAAGGAAAATTCTCTAAATCAATATATAGAGGTACCAACTAGAGAGAGTGTGCAATACTGGATCTCCTATTAGGGAACGAGACTTGACAGGTGACATAAGTATGTGTAGGGGAACATTTTGGGTCCAGTGATCATAATGCCATTAGTTTCAAGTTAATTATGGAGAAGGCTAGGTCTGGGCCTTGGGTTGAGATTCTAAACTGGAGAAAGGCCAATTTTGAGGAAATGAGAAAGGATCTAGAATTTGTGGATTGGATAAATTGTTTTCGGGTAAGGATGTGCGAGGTAGGGTGAAATTTTGAGAAAACAGAGCTTATCAAGAACAAAGGCAAGGTTAGAAGGCATAGGGAACCTTGGTTTTCGAAGGATATTGGGGATCTGGTTCGCAAGAAGAGAGAGGTGTATTACAGGTATAGGCAACATGGAGCAAATGGGGTGCTGTTATGAGATATAGCATTTTGGAAGGACGTACATGGTAGGGAATGTGGTAAAACAGAGGGATCTGGGAATACAGATAGATAATTTCTGAAAGTGGCGTCACAGGTGGATAGAGTTGTAAAGAGTGCTTTTGGCATATTGACCATAAATATAGGAGTTCATAGTATAGGAGTTGGGATGTTAAGTTAAAATTGTTTAAGACATTGGTGAGGCCAAATTTGGAGTGTTGTGTGCAGTTTTGATCACCTAACTACAGGAAAGATGTAAATAAGATGGAAAGAGTGCAGATAAAATTTACTAGGATGATGGCTGGACTTCAGGAAGTGAGATGCAGGGAAAGGTGAAACATGTTAGGACTCTATGCCCTGGAGCTAGAAGAATAAGGGGAGATTTGATATTTAAACTTCTGAGGGGGATAGACAGAATAAATGTAGATATTATTGCATACACAACAGAAGCAATTGAAAAATTAGCCCAGATGGTGCTATATTTAAAATAATATTTTTAATTATCAATCAACAATTACATAACATCTAATTTAATTTAACTAACTTTATCTAAACTTGACTAAATTTATATACAATCATCTAACTAAAACTCTATGCGCAATATATTGGTGTGTGTTGTGTGGACTAACCCAAGCCACTATAGCACAAGACTCAATTCTCAGAAGGCAGTTCAAGTTTCACTTTCAGAAATTCAGTGATGGCACGTGGGTTTGAAATTGATGCGACACGCAGGCTTTAAGATGGTTGAGACCCACAGGCCTTAGGAATCAGAATGAGAATGTTGAGATTAGGGTAGAAGAACAGCAAGATTTGAAGGAAGAGAGGAACCAGAATGTTAAAGTTAATGAAAAGGAGGGTGGGGGTTAAAAGTAGATGGTAATCAAAGGAGTGTATGTGGGGGGGTTATTCTCTCAAGTGTATATATTTCAATGCAAGGACCATTGAAAGAAAGTTGGATGAGCTTAGAGCATGGATTGATACATGGAAATATGATATTGTAGCCATCAATTAAACTTGATTGGCTGCTAAATATTCCAGGATTCTGTTGTTTTAGGGAGGGGCGGGGATAAAAGGTGGAGGAGTTGCATAGCTTGTTAGAGAAAACATTACAGTAGTGTTATGGTAGGATAGATTGGAGGGCTTGTCCATTGAGGCTATTTGAATGGAATTGAGGAATGGGAAGGCATGAAAACACTAATGGAAGTGTATTATAGACCAATTAATGGGCTGAGAGAATTAGAGGAGCAAGTATGTAAGGAGATAGCATATACATGTAATATCCGTAAGGTGGTGATTATAGGAGATTTTAACTTTCCGCACATTGACTGGGACACCCATACTCTAAAAGGGCTGGTTGGGTTGGAGTTTGTCAAATGTGTTCAGGGTATTTTCTAAATCAATACGTAGATGAATTGACTCGAGTGGGGTAAGTATTAGATCTCCTATTAGGGAACAAGATAGGTAAGGTGACATAGGTGTGTGTTTGGGAACACTTTGGGTCTAGTGATCATAAAGTTTTAGGTTAATAATGGAGAAGTGTAGGTCTGAGCCAAAGGTTGAGATTCTTAATTGGAATTCTTAATTTCGAGGAGATGCAAAAGGATTTAGAGGGGATGGATTGAATAATTTATTTTCAGGCAAGGATGTAATAGATAAATGGAGTATATTCAAAGTGAATTTCTTTGAGAATACAGAGTCGGTTAGAAAATATAGGGAGCCTTGGTTTTCAAATGATATTGGGAATTTGGTTCAGAGGAAGAGGGGACATGTACAACAGATATAGCCAGCAGGAAATATAAGGAGGGTGAAAAAAATTAGGAAGGCTGAAAGGAGATATGAGGCTGCTTTGGCAGGCAAGGTTAAAAATAAATAAATCCAAAAGGTTTCTACATTTACATTAAAAGTAAAAGAATAATGAGGGATAAAATTGGGCCCTTGAGGATCAGAGACATAGGCTCTGCGAAAAGTCAGAAGAGATGGGGAAAATGTAAAATTATTTTATTTCTTTAGTATTCAGTAAGGAAAGGAATATCGAGCCAGTTGAAGTAAGGAAATCTGGTCGTGAGGTCATGGATATTTTTACACAGATTAATGAGGAGGTAGTATTGGCTATTTTAAAGAGAATCAAGGTGAATAAATATCCAGGTATCGGCAAAGTATTCCCTTGGACCCTGAGGGAAGTTAGTGTGCAAATAGTGGGGGTTATATTTAAAATGTCACAGAAATATTTAAAATGTCACTAGCCATGGGGGAGATGCCAGAGAATTGGCAGGTAGCTCATGTTGTTTCATTGTTTTTTTTAAAAAGGCTCCAAATGCAAACTTGGTAATTATACTTTTGTGAGTCTGACGTTGGTGGTGGGTAAATTAATGGAGAGTGTTCTTAGAGATGATGTATACAATTATTTGGAAAGACAGGGATTGCTTAGGAATAGTCAACATGGTTTTGTACATGCTAGATCATGTTTAACAAATCTTATAGAGATTTTCAAGGAGGTTATTAAGAAGGTTGATGAGAGGAAGGCTGTAGATGTTGTCTATATGGACTTTAGTAAGTCCTTTGACAAGGTTCTGCATAAGAGGGTAGTTAGGAAGGTTCAAGCATTAGTTATTAATGTTGAAGGCCGGTGACTAGTGGACTGCCTCAGGGATTAGTACTGGACCATTGTTGTTTGTCATATTTCATATATATATTAATGATCTAGATGACAGGGTGGTAAATTAGATTAGTAAGTAAGCAGATGATACGAAGATTGGTGGTGTTGTGGACAGTGAAGAAGGTTATCAAAGCTTGCAGTGGGATATCGGACAGTTAGAAGAGTGGGCTGAAAGATGGCAGATGGAGTTTAATACTGATAATTGTGAGGTGCTACATTTTGGAAGACCTAATGAGCAACAGTCATAAATGTTAAATGGTAGATAATTGAGGAGTGCAGTAGAACAAAGAGATTTAGGAATTCTGGTACATAATTGCGTGAAAGTTGAGTCACATGTAGATAGGGTGGTGAAGAAAGCATTTGATATGTTGGCCTTAATAAACCAGATTATTGAATATAGGAGTTGAAGTTGTATAATGGTGAAGCAAAATTTGGAAAATTGTGTGCAGTTTTGGTTGCCGAATTACAGGAAGGATATAAACAGAATAGAGAGAATGCAGAGGAGATTTACAAGAATGTGGCTTGGTTTTCAGGGTTTGAGTTACAAGGAAACTGAAGTGGAGGCAAAAATTGAAGACACTAAAATATGCCTTTCAGAGGTTATTTATGAACCTTTACAACTTTTAAGCAAGATTCCCTGGAGCATAGAAAGTTGAGGGGTGATTTGATAGAGGCATTTAAAATTATAAGGGGGGAAAGATAGAGTCAATGTGGATAGGCTTTTTCCATTGGATGAGGGAGATTCAAACAAGAGGACATGGATTTGAGATTGAAGGGGGAAAAGTTTAAGGGAAACATGAGGAAGAATTTCTTCACTCACTGGGTGGTGGAGTGTGGTAGATGTGGGTTGGATTTTAATATTTAAGGAAAAGTTGGACAAGTTGAAAAGGAAGACAGAGGTGTGTAGGATTATGGGCATGGTACGGGTCAATGGAACTAGGTGGGAGAAGATGTTCACCATGGACTAGAAGGGCCGGACTGGCCTCTTTCTGTGCTGTAATGGTTATATGGTTATATAGAATGGTGAGCCACGCAGGCCTTAGAATGGTGAGACATGCAGGCTTTAGGATGAAGTTGACAGTTCCTGAAGTGGATGACAGAGACCGGATGCAGAATGTTCATTACTCACGGCACCCTTGTTGAGATGCTTCAGAGAAATGCCATTTTTGGAAGAGTGCTTTCTGCAGTTATAACCCTTTTTGTGAGACAGTTGAAGTAGAGTGCAGGATTTCTTCTGCAATTAGAACCCTTCTCATGGGTAAGTCAAAGTGGTTTTATTCCTCTATAAGCAAAAGGAGGAAATCTGACATTCTGACTATAATCTCACAATGATGCCAAGTGGGTTTTGCAATTTCACAAAAGAGGTCGAAGAGTTTGTTGGTCTTGTGCTGCTTGCTTAAAATGACTTCTTGAACAAATGATGCACTGTCTTTTTAAGAAGCTGCCCACATGGTCTTTGCAGCTGGCTTCTCCAGGGCTTCTTTGTATTGATTCTGCAAATTTATCCAGTAAAAGGAACATAATGTTCAAAGCTTGCTGCTGGTTTCACAATCACTTCAAATCCTGCAGGCAGCTTGTTAAATCTGCTTTCTTAAAGTGACAGTCCCACTCAAATAAAATGAACTGAAAAATGGGAGAACATCACAATAGGCTTTTTTCCACTGAAGATAGTTAAGAAACAAACCAGAGGATACGGGTTAAGAGTGAAAGGGGGAACATGACAGGAATTTCTTTACAGAGAGTGGTGTGCAGCTTCCAACTGAAGTATTGAATGTGGGTTCAATTTTAACATTTAAAAGGAATTTGATCAGGTACATGGATGGGAGAGGTATGGAGTCATATGGACTGGGTGCAGGTTAGTGGGACTAGGCAAAGATAATGGTTCGAAAATTGGCCTGTTACAGTGCTGTATGTCTAAATTTAAATAAAATTTTTTAAAAACAGATTGAGATTTGGAGTAGATATTTTGCCAATCCTCATTGATTGTGATTTTGAAAACCCTCAAAAACCAAGGTTCCATATGCCTTTATTTTCGACAAGAACATACAAACTCTATACTCTCAAAATTTCACCTTTGAAAACCTTCCACTTACCAAGCATGTTATTTTTCAGAAAATAACAGCCCAATCCACGCTTTATAGATCCTTTCTCATTTTGTCTTTCTCCAATTGAGAATCTCAACCTGAGGACCAGACCTATACTTATCTGTAATCATCTTGAAATTAATGGGATTATGAAATCTGGACCCAAAGTATTTCCCTACACACACTTCCGCCACTTGTCTTGTCTCATTCTTTAATAGAAAATCCAGTATTGTACTCTCTCTCTTGTTGGTAACTCTATATATTGGTTTATAAAACTTTCCTGAACACATTTGACAAATTCTAACCCATCCAGCTCTTTAACGTTCAGGAGGCAACATTCCATCTTGGAGTCTCAATCTTGGTCACAGTATCTCCTACCAGTTCCTCTGACTATATCCCTTAATCACCTGTCACTTTTGATTTAATTTACTCCCCTTTTTCCTTTCCGAGCTTCCAAGCCAGATCTGGTCCCTGACACATGGTTGCATGACTTCCTCCTGAAGGTCACCCCCACCCCTCCAAACTGCATCCAAATTGATTTACATATTTCTGAGGGAGATGAACATGGTGTGTGTTGGAGGGGGGGGTGCTGTCCTGCTATCTACCCTTTTGAATGGTCCTCTAGCTCCTCTTTGCATCTTTGACAAGACAGCATCAGTAAAGCTCTTCACTATGATGTCCTCAGCATCTTGAACGATATGCAGTACATCCAGCTGCATCTCCAGCTCATTGATCTTGTTCATTAGTCATCAGCAACACTGGATGATTCCATGACTTCCCATGTTCTACAGGAGACTGACTGGACAGTTCTCAATGCTATTTCATCTACACTTAACCAAGAAACACACAAAGATCAGCGTGTACAGAGCCGTTGTCATACCCACGCTCCTGTTCGGCTCCGAATCAAGGGTCCTCTACCAGCATCACCTACGGCTCCTAGAACGCTTCCACCAGCGTTTCTCCGCTCCATCCTCAACATTCATTGGAGCGACTTCATCTCCAACATCGAAGTACTCGAGCTGGCAGAGTCCGCAAGCCTCGAATCCACGCTGCCGAAGACCCAACTGCGCTGGGTGGGTCACGTCTCCAGAATGGAGGACCATCGCCTTCCCAAGATCGTGTTCTATGGCGAGCTCTCCACTGGCCCCCGAGACAGAGGTGCACCCGAGAAGAGGTACAAGGGCTGCTTAAAGAAATCTCTTGGTGCCTGCCACATTGACCACCGCCAGTGGGCTGACCTCGCCTCCCACCGTGCATCTTGGCGCCTCACATTTCGGCGGGCAGCAACCTCCTTTGAAGAAGACCGCAGAGCCCACCTCACTGACAAAAGACAAAGGAGGAAAAACCCAACACCCAACCCTAACCAACCAATTTTCCCTTGCAACCTCTGCAACCGTGCCTGCCTGTCTCGCATTGGACTTGTCAGTCACCAGCGAGCCTGTAGCAGATGTGGACATACCCCTCTATAAATCTTCGTCCGCGAAGCCAACCCAAAGAACCAATGAAACTAAAAGCAATGGTAAGCCTTACCCTATATATCCTGTGATCGCCCTGCAGCCTTTACTCGCCAAAGCCTCAATATCCCACTAACCCCCAACATCTGTCCAAAATGTTCACTGCCGCTAAACCTCGCTCTCCTTTTATACTTACTTGAAACTAATCAGTATTCACTTCAACTTCCATTTATTTAATTCTGGTCTTCTGCTTCTTTAAGACAAAACAGCAGCCCTTTCTCATCTGTCTAACAAGCTCAGCTCTGCTCTGGTTTTCCTGAAAAAATTGCACAACTCAAAGTGGTTTCATTAACAATTGGTCATGGAGCATAAAGAAAGGGAACTTTCACATCAGGCATTTAATAATGTGACAACAGTTTATTTTTATTTGGCTCACTTCTGCTATTTTATCATTTGACCTGCTTCACTGATAGTTGGAATAAGGAATTTAGGAACTTGACCTACACATGATCTAGAACTTTGAGATTTCTGTGTGGATATTCAAGTCCTGATCTTTCTTGCCAAGTTCCAGTTGATTTGCTGGTTGCCTCTAGCCTCTTGTGGAATCTCATCTTGGAGCAATTACACTGGAGCATCTTGTCTTGGTCAGAACTAATGCTTGACCTGTGGGACCATTGATTTCAATGCGAGTTGCCACACTACAGGAAAGAAAAATGAGAATTTGGCAAGTTTTTCTGGTGGCAAAGTCGGGACAGGATTGTTTTGGCCTTCCTGTCCCTGATTATGTTGTTCAATGCATTATTCCCACTTGGGACCTCTTCCACTTGGCTCCAGTGGACTACTTTGCAAATAAGATTGGCTTTACATTTCATGGGTAATTGCAACCAGTGAGCTCTCTTAGAAAAATCAAACTTGCACAGATCTGTTCATAATAAATACTCCAAACATTCCTTTATTTTAATCATATCAAGGCTATCAGGGTAAGGTATATTTCTTGAATATTTATTTTACAGGAATTTTATTTTGATTTAATGTAGAAATTATTTGGATGTTTATATCAAATTAAACTGCGCTCAACAGTTTAGAATATTAACAAAGAGAAACTAGATATCTCTATTAATCATTTATAATGTTTTATATTTGATAGATGTTAAAAAAATGTGTAATTTCCTGCTTTTTGTCTTTTCCTCTCAAAACAATTTTTTTTATTTACCATCTTTCAAACCAATGGCGTATTCCAAGAATATACAAATGTTGGAAAATCAAAACTAATGCATCAGTCATTGTATGATTGACATTTTTCAACACCCCAGAAATGGAACTTATCATAGTTTCAGCAGATTGTGCTTTTACATGGCATAAAGCACATAAGGAACTTGAGTAAAAATCAGGCATGAAGCTCACAAAGGCGGCTGTGTCATTTAACAAGATTGCTCTGACCTGATTTTAGTCTCTATTCCATTCTTCTAACTCTTTTCTATCATTCTAATTTTTGGTGTAACTTATCCTTGAATATACCCGTATTCTATGATCTTGCCTTCAAAGCTCTGGGTGGGAAATACCAATGTTTTCTAAGCCGTCAAATGAATTTTTTCTCATTGTTTCGGGCTGCAGCTCTAACTTAGGCTTACTAGTTTTTCATTGCCAGCTTCCATCCTGTCCTTAAATTTACCTTGACTGTTTCTGATACATTTCACCCTTTCCTTGATATTTGTCTCAGGAAACAAACTACCCACAGACATGGAAACCCAGACTTTCATTTACCGTATTATATATCTTCACACTGTATCTCTTATAAGGATGCTATCCCATTTCTTCTATAACATCTGTTTCCAGGATTCAGCTTCCACTCCAGGACATCTGAACTATCCTCTTTAATTAATGGATTTTATCCTTGCTGTCATTGATAAAGCTTGTACCCCTATATCCTCCATTTCTTGTAGTTCTTTCCCAAGGCAAAACAAGGACAGCGTCCTTTTAGTCTCACTTTCCTCTTCGCCAGTCTCCACATTCCACATATTATTTTCTGACACTTCTGCCAACTTCATTGCGATCTCACCATCAACCACATCCTCCCCACCCCTATCACAAGAATCATTCTTTCCAAGTCTCCTCAGTCCACTATTCCTTCCCCATCCATCTTTCTACCATCTTGGACTTTACTCACTGTAATTACAAAGTGCAAAATTTTTCCTAACATCATCCCTTGCACCTCTATCCAGGGTCACAAGCAGACCTTTCAGGTGAGACAGAGCAATCTAATCTACTGCACTAGGTGAACTTGACCTAGTGACATCATCTACGTGATTGAGATCAAACAGATTGGGTAATCTCTTTAAACTCTCAGGGTCCTGCAGCCAACCACTTCAACACCCCCCAATCATTCCAACATAGATATGTCTGTCTTCAGGTTCGCCCATTGTCACAGCGAGGCTAATTGTCAACTTGAGGCAGAACACATCATATTCCTCCTGGATAGCCAGCCATAAACCTAACCGCATGAACTTCAGTTGTTCTAATTTCAGGTAACCGCATCCTTATCTCATTCCACTATTTCCATCTTGTGTGTTGCTCTTTTCTCTCTAATTTCTCCCCTGTGGTTGCTCCCTCACCTTTCTCACTTTCTATTCAATACCTTCTTTCCAACTCCATTTTTTCTCAATTGTCTTGGTAAAGGGTCCTTGAAACAATGATTGACCACTTCTACCCATAGGTGCTGCCCGACCTATTGAGTTCCTTGAGAAACCCATTGTTTACTCAAAGTTCCAGCATCTGAAGTTTTTGCGTTTCTGTTTCCTTAATTTCTTCATTAATCAGGTGCTTCTTCAAATATTTTGGATCGACTTGAATGCAGTTAATTGTGCTTTATTCATTTTTGGTTGTTGCTCATTTGATGCTTGAAATCTTGCCTCTGTGTGAATTGACTTTTTGCACTGCAGCGACTACAAGGCAATCAATTGGTTGCAAATTTCTTTGGAATGTTAGGATAGCATGTAGCACAACACTTTTACAGCACCAGCAAATCGGGACTGGGGTTCAAACCCCATGGTGTCTGTAAGGAGTTTGTACCTTCTCCCTGTGTCTGCGTGGGTTTTCCCTTGAGGCCCCATTTTCCTCCCACCTTTCGAAGCGTACTGTGGGTTGTACGTTAATTGGGTGGCTCAGGCTTGTGGGCTGAAATGGCCTATTACTGTGCTATATGTCTAAATTTAAATTTTAAAATTATTTACATGACCTCAATATCTTTCTTTAATTGTTCTGCCGTGAAGAAATTCCAAAGCTGACCCTGTATTTATGTGTGAATTTGCATTCTGATAACATCCTCTTTTTGAATTTGCGCAGTTTTGAGTCGTGTTTTGCCTCATTTTGCTTTCCGCTATTTTGTTTTGATTAATTACTGTATTTACATTTTAAAGATCCTGGATTATTTTAACTTTCATGTGACTGGATAGACCAGCCCACCAGTGCCATTTTAAGCCTGCAATCTGGATTTTAACGTGCTTTTCGAGTTTAATTGCAGTTTTGATATTTTGGTATCAATTCATATCTGGGAATTTCTTTCTTTTAAAAATCCAGCCTGCAATCATCCTTTCCTCAAAACCAACAGCATTAAATTATTGTTCCTTCTTTTGAGAGCTTGAAGATTACTCATTGCATATTTTGCATAGATCTCCAATTTACACACATACATGGGTTGACTGGTTGGTTGATCTGATCTTGTTGAGTTTGAATTGTATTGAGGGAAATGAAGGAATGCAGAAGTTAAATGAAAACTGCAGAAGATGGTTACATTCTTAGAATAAGAAATTAGTTGGAACTACTTGTGGAAATAAATCTTGCATTCTACCCCACCCCCCAAAAAATTTGCAATGCCATTGCAAGATTACCTAATGTTTGTAAATGATTTGACAGCGGATATATGTTTATCCTTCCAAAATATTTTTGAAATGTATTCAGTAACTGGAGTTTACTTATTAATGTTCATGAGGTCATTTTTATGTTAATTTAGCTATTCTGACATCTCACTAATTAATGTGTAAACAATAGTTTCCCTGCAGAACTGTTTGTACCCTATAAACTGTCACAATGAGATAGATTGTATATTGTTTAATGTCATACACAAGTTCATTTGCTGATCCACTTAATTTTTTTAAAGATTAAATTGTATTTTCAACTTTCAACCTCTACTATTTTTGCATCACAGTTCGACATTACTGAGTTTTTAATTTGTGTTGAAATCAGTTGTTACCGTGCTTGTCTCTCAGTATACAGTTCTCCTTGAAGTGTAGGACTGCACATCGACTGTAAACTGCCATAGGCAAATTAAATCCCATGTTACCCTTTCCTCAAAATGTTCCGTCATTCATGTTGGGATGTTAACGTGCTTTTCGAGTTTAATTGCAGTTTTGATATTTTGGTATCAATTCATATCTGGGAATTTCTTTCTTTTAAAAGTATTTTTATTGAGGTTAATAAAAATCCTTTACACAAGGCATACTAATGATAACAAATCATATCTTATACATAGATATAAATTAGAAGCATAACCTTAATTATTACATAACTTCTTTTCCTCAGGATATCAAATTCTTTAATAGTAATTAAACAATTAAATCATACCTTGTACTATGTCCAAGGAATAATATTGAATAAAAAAATCATCCAAATAATAGAGATAAATTTCCTTTATAAGTTATTTTATTCTTCTCTGATGTGATCATGTTGTTCTGGGAATTACTAAAATGATTAATTTTGCCTTTTTTCCCATGGGCATTATTAAGTTTAATTCTTCTATGTTGGAGCTTGAGGCATTCTTTGCAAAATAATAGATGTCAGATAGAAAGAAAATGGCATAGGTCAGATATAACAAACAGGCTCAAGGAAATCCCTTGAGGGTACAGGGCATTGTGAAGAGGGAAAGAAGGATGGCTAAAAGTTTTGGGATGGCTTTGTCAGACATTGTAAAGGAGAATTCAAAAAGATTTTGTATAAATTAAAAAAAGAGTAACGAGCGAAAGAATAGACCCCCTTTAGAATCAAGATGGGCATGTATGTGTTTAAGTAGAGGAGTTGGGGAAGATCTTAAATAATAATTTGTGAGTGTGTTTACTATGCAACATGATTAAGTAGGAAGGGAGAGGGGTAACTAAATGCAGTGGAGGGCATGACTGCATCAACCACGAAGAGGTGTTAGCCATCTTGGATTGTATCATGGTGAATGAATTCCTGGGTCTAGACCAGGTACATCCCAGAAGGTTGAAGGAAAGCAGGAAGTAAATTGTTGAGGCCTTGACATTTCTAACTTGTTACGAAGAACAGGAAAAATTCTGGAGGATGGCAAATGTGGTGCCATAATTTAAAAGGGATCTAAGACAATATAGGTAACTACAGACTTGTTTGTCAGACAAAAGTGGTAAGGAAACTGCTGGAGAAATATAATCTATCAATATTGGAATAGCCAGGGAAAAATTAAGGAAAGTGAGCATGGATTGTGTGTGGGAAATAGTGTCTCACAAATCATTGAATTTTTTTTTTGGAGAAGGGAAGCTAAGGCCGTTTGTGTTGTATATATGGATTTTAGTGAAGCATTTGATCAGATCCCACATGGTCGGTTGATATGGAAGGATAGACCATATAGAATAGGTGGCCAACTAGCCAATTGATTAAAAAAAGTGATAGGTGTTAGTGGTTAAAGAAGGCTATTTTCAGACTGGAGGACAGTGACCAATGGAAAGTTTGAAGGTTTGGTTCTAGGACTCTGGCTTTGGACAAAGACCTTTGTGGCAAAGTAAGTTTGCTGATGGCAGACAAGTGTGTGCCACGGTGGATACCTGGGTTTACAATGGGTTCTGGATCACATGGGGAATTTGGCAAAGGAATGGTTGATGCATTTCAATGCTGAGAAGTGCTAAGTGCTGCATTTGTGTTAAACCAGGGCAGGATTTGCTCTGTTGATGGAAATACTCTCAAAGGTATTATGGGGCAGAGGGACCAAGGGGTGAAGATGCATATGTCACCTTACCTTATAGTTAGTGATATTTTTAGTGTTGAATGTATCATGATCTCTTTTCAAGTTTAAAGAGCAGACAGTAGACTACTTGGAGCCAATAGAAAGACTTTCAAATGTTGAGGTTTCTGGGGCGTTTACCAAAAATGAACTGTAGCAAAACATCCATACCTTGAACTCTTGATTTAGTTGTGATAATACAGGTATTATGAAATATTTTAATCTCAATGTGATTCAATTGTTGCATGACATGCAATTGTTTTCCTTGTTCAAACATAATCTTTATGGTTATTTTGTTTTGTAGGACTTGGTGAATATTGACATGTTTCTTACAGCCAAAGAGGTTGAAGAATCCCTTGAAAGACAAGAGACAGCTACATGTCTAGCCTGGTGCCATGACAACAAATCAAGGCTGAGAAAGATGAAGGTACATTCTTAAAATGACCTTTTTGGCAAAATGCTTTAGCGTGGTTCTTGTTAATTAACCATGGGAAACTGGCTGTACATTGTAAATTTTTAAACTGCATAGCAAACTTCCATGTGTAAATTTGTGAAAAAAAAGTAATTATGAAGAAGTTTTGGAATTTACATATAAGATTAATAAGTTAAATTTTTAATATTAAAATGTTCTTAAACTTTTGTCAAGCTTGTACTTTTTGTTTTTAGTTGTAAATATGTTAAATTAAGTTCCTAACTCCTTTTAGTTAGTGAATCACTGGCCAGAAATGTTCCTGCACTTGGAAACACAACCAATTAATTGTAATAGTCTTTACATCTCTGGACGGGACATTTAAAATCTATTAAACTGAAGTAAATAATCATCACTAAAGTGAAGCAAAATAATTTGATATAACTTGTCTTCCCTTAAACAACCTCAAATAATTGTCAAAATCAGAAGACTAGGTCTGAACTCGGAAGAATGGAAAAGTGCTGGGTTTTTGTCATTCCCTTTAACCTCCTCTTGCTTCCATGCCCCCATATCATGCCTTGTCCAGTGCTGGACAACCCCAACAATTTGAAAAATTGACAGTAAGTTCTTGGTTTTTGTGTGTTGTTGCATGTGTGCAATACCCAGAGTAGAGTTCCAATGGCTGAATGTTGGGAGAAGTGATCAGAAATATCAGCAATAGCCAAAAAAAATGTTAGCTCCATTTGTACTCTTCCTCTCTTGTACATGGCATGGAATAACCGTTGAAGTTAGAGTTAAATTGTTAAACAAGTCTGTTTGAGTGCAAAGAAGTATGGCCAGAAGTGTGCATGTCTTAAGCAAGGATTGAATAGAAAGGATTTTATTGTTTGCTGCCCTCACTTCCATCCCAAGGTTGGCTATAGGGACACTATTATTGATGAATCTTAATTATCTGAAATTAGCTGTGCTGAACTAGATTGGAAAGTTTGCAGATGTTTGAAAGAAAAAAGTGTGGATTTGTATTTTGTCGCAGACTTCAGAAGATCGATGGTGAAATAGCAGTCATGGTAAGTATCGTGATGTATTTCTGAAGAAACTCAAATGGTGACAAATCAAATTGGTCTTTAAAGTTAAGCCAGAACATTGACTTGAGTCTTCACATATAGGACAATTGTTGAAATATTTTTGAAAGAGGATGCATGCGGAATTCATCATTTTCTAAATGGATCATAGAATGCAGAATGCAAAAAGAGCTACATAAACATTTATGCTTATGCTTAGTGCACAGATCGGCTATGAATACCAAGGGTATAGAGGAAATTTGTCAAATGAAGATAGTTATGTAGCGACACTTAAGAAGAAACTCATCCTTGTTGCCGTTAAGAGAGCATATGTGAATGTAGGTTTTGAAAGAATCCTGGGGGCAGTGCCATGGGCAAAGTCCGAAAGAGGTATTGAAGTCTTGGCAACGCGTTCATTTTAACACAATTGACCTGCCTACCTGTATGATAGGCAAGGCCATCCATCTATTCAAGTCTTCCCCAATCTTTCTAAGCAAGGGGGTGTAATTTAACTTGTATAAATTATTCAAGTTGATGTCTACTCTTAAGTCTAAGGTATTTGATCCCATCTTGTGAGTACTTCAGTTGACTATTTTGTTGGTACAACCTGTAATCCCATTTAGTAAGTGCCATAATCTCGCTTTTATCTCAATTGATCTTGTATCCAGAAAACTCCACATAATCTTCCAGAATTGAGTATAGTTTAGCCAGCAAGCTTGTTGGGTCTGTCAGATATATCATCACGTCATCTGCATATAAATTGATTTTGTGCTCTTCCTGGCCCACCCTAATTCCTTAATGTCTGGATACTGCTGAATAGCCTTAGCCAATTGTTCAGTAGCTAAAATGAATAGAGCTGTTGATAGTGAACACCCTTGCCTTCTAGATCGAGATAGTGGGAAAGCTGGAGAAATTTGTTCATTGGTTACAACTTTAGCCTTGGGCACTTGATATAGCGACCATATCCAATTTATAAAAGTTGGCCCCAGCTCCAATTTTGAAAGGAACTTGTTAACTTTATTTGGCTCCCCTTTTGATTCTGATTATTATAAATTTTCATAAAATTGTCGAAAAGCCTCATTGATCTCTCTTGGCTTGTATGAGATCCTATCATTCCCCATTAGCGCTTCAATGATTGTTCTTGAGGCTTGTTCTACCCTCAGCTGCCATAAGTGGACTTTATGGGCTCTTTCCCCTAATTCAGTGGTTCTCCACTCACATACCACTTTAAGTATTCCCTATACCATAGGTGCTTTGTGATTAGTAAGGGATTGCTTAAGGTGGTATGTGGGTGGAAAGAAAAAGTTTGGAAACCATTGTTTTAATCATATCTAATTGACTCGTTATGTGCATGGTTTCATAACTCCAAAGGAAATGGGCCAATGACAATTTTTCTCAAGCAAAATATTTCAGTAACAATTGGGTCTCGAGCAGTCTTCCCTTCCCACTCACATACCACCTTAAGCAATCCCTTACTAATCACAGAGTATCGATGACATAGGGATTACTTAAAGTGGTATGTGAATGGAAAGAAAAAGGTTGAGAACCTCTGCCCTAATTCATAATATTTTAGCTTTGACCTCACATTATGGCCTTTTCTACGTTATACGCCTGAAGCATATTAAATTTTAATTTTTTATTTTTCAGAACCGTATATTGTTCTTCAGAACCCAATTTTTGGAAATCCTTTTCTAGTTGTGTAATCTCTTTTACCAGTTCATCTACCTCCCTCATATATTCTTTTTTAACTGTGTGGGTATAATTTGAACTCTTAGTATGCCATAAGAGTATCCCAAGTTAGAAATTTATTCTGAGTAGAGGGACAGTTGGCCTCACAAAATATGTCTATTTGTGCCCAAACAAAGCTATAAAATTCTGTTTTTTCCAATAATAATAATGTATTAAAGCCCCATCTATATACCATCTCTTATTTATCTAGCATTGCAGTGGTTAAAGTCAGGAGAGAATGGTCTGACAAAAGTCTTGCTTTATACTTGGTCTTCATGATCCTATCCTCTGTGTGGGTTGATGCCAAGAAAAAGTCTATTCTAGAGTAGGAGTCATGCTGTCTTAAGTAGAAAGAATGATCTCTCTTCTTTGGATACTTCCATCTCCATGCATCTATCAAGTTCAGCTCTTTCATAAATTGAAGGGTGGTTCTTGCTGCCCTTGGCCTTACTTTTCTTTTCATTGATTTATGCAAAACAGGGTCCAGACAAAAGTTAAAGTCACTCCCATCAAGATGTTTTCTTTTCCCTCTGCCAATCTCAAGAATGTATCTTGTATAAATTTTCCTTTATCGTAATTGGGGGTGTATATATGTACTAGGATCCAGGATTCTGAATATATCTGACAGTGGACTATTACAAATTTCCCTGCCTTATCAATGATCACTTTCTCCACCCTCATTGTAACAGTCTTTCTTATCAAAATTGCCACCCCCTCCTGTACTACCACCTGGCCCACACATCCTCTTTTTAGTTTTTGATGTTCCTGTCGTGTTAAATGTTTTTCTTGGAGAAAGGCTGTTCTGCCCCCTTTTTTTATGTGTCAAGACTTCCTCTTCATGTACCCATTTAGTCCATTTACATTTAAAACTTATGTATTTGATGCTATTGGCCATTGCACCAGGTGTTCCTCCTATGTTTATGTCTCCCACATACCCCCACTGTCCTATGTCCACCATCCATCCAGTCCACTTCTTTCAGCCATGTACTCCAGTCTGCTGAGTCTGCAAAGAATTGTGGAAAGGAGAAATAATAAAAAAAGTCAAAAAATACAGCATATGACATAAAATCATCCCGCCATACTCACACATCCCTTTCTTTTATGCCCTTCTTCCATTCCTCTCGCTATGGCTACCCCTTCCGAGTTGCCACCATCTCCTTCCACGTTGTGCATTTAGCATCCATCTATTTTCCACTCTTCTCCACCCATACCCCCCAGGGCCCTCCCAATCCATTTCTCTTTTTTTACAAATATACTTACATAATAAACAGTAAAGTCAATAAATATTATTTACCTTGCAATTTTATATAACAGTTATTCTTTAAGAACTGGCAGATTTTTAAATGAATTTTTGTACTACTTTGGCTTCAAATGAAAACTTTCTCTCCCCCCCTCCCCCCACCTTGGCAGTACAATTTTCAATGTTTCCAGGTATCTTAATATGCATTCATACTCGTTCTGCTTGGCTATTCTTTTAGCTAGTTCAAATTCTTTTCTTTGCCTCAGCAGGGAAGCACTAATATCTGAGTAAAATAAAATTTTATTTCCTTCCATCTCCATCAGTTCCCCTTGTTTTTCCCCCAATGGTTGCCGCACCTAAAAATTTTCTCTCGGTCCTGGTGATGCAAGTGTTTCATCAGGCGGGAAGTAGAACTGATGGCCCCATTCTACTTCCACAGACTCTTTTTAGCTTCTCCCTCCTTAACACCTCTGGCAACCATTTCTGGAAGAATGTAATTGGATACCTTCCATACCTTATTTCAATCCCACAATTTTAACAGTATTTCTCCTAACATGGTTTTCCAAATTATTTTCTGCCAGAGGCATTCCTCTCTGCTTCATACATTTGCTTCTTTTTTCTAACATCAATTCTGCCTTCATTATCTCCCACCCTTTCTTCTATTTCTGTCATTCTTTCTGATAAACCAGTTAAAGTGTTTCTTAGTCTGTAAATTTTTTCATAAATTTCCCTATCTTTCTGTAAAGTTCTTTAGTCTGTTTTCCATTTGCTTCATTTCTTTTAGAATGCCTTTCAGCATCTCTTTCAACTATGGTTTCATATCCTCACCCTTGTGAGAAATGGCCATCTTGCTTCTCCCAACTTTTTTTCTGTCTTCTCTCTTGCTGCTGATGTCGACCTCTTACTTCTACACTTGACCCGCCGCTAGAGTCAACTGTGGCTGTGAGGATGCGATCTCCCGCATTTGCTGGTTAGTCCTCCCTTCCTCTGCTTCTACTGCATTGTCTCCAGGGGGAGGATTGTAGTACACCTTCCATGAGGCGTGGGCCTTGTCGCGGGGCCCTTGCCTCCCAGCGACCGGACGGACCACGTCACTGCATCTCACTGGGATGACTTCATCTCCCGAGACCTTCCCAGGTGATCATTGGCCACCCTTCATCTTCTGCTGTTGAACCTCCACCATTACCGTGGACACACTAGAGACAGGAAACATGTTCCTGATGTTGGGAGAGTTCCTGATGTTGGGGGAGTTCCTGATGTTGGGGGAGTTCCTGATGTTGGGGGAGTTCCTGATGTTGGGGGAGTTCCTGATGTTGGGGGAGTTCCTGATGTTGGGGGAGTTCCTGATGTTGGGGGAGTTCCTGATGTTGGGGGAGTTCCTGATGTTGGGGGAGTTCCTGATGTTGGGGGAGTTCCTGATGTTGGGGGAGTTCCTGATGTTGGGGGAGTTCCTGATGTTGGGGGAGTTCCTGATGTTGGGGGAGTTCCTGATGTTGGGGGAGTTCCTGATGTTGGGGGAGTTCCTGATGTTGGGGGAGTTCCTGATGTTGGGGGAGTTCCTGATGTTGGGGGAGTTCCTGATGTTGGGGGAGTTCCTGATGTTGGGGGAGTTCCTGATGTTGGGGGAGTTCCTGATGTTGGGGGAGTTCCTGATGTTGGGGGAGTTCCTGATGTTGGGGGAGTTCCTGATGTTGGGGGAGTTCCTGATGTTGGGGGAGTTCCTGATGTTGGGGGAGTTCCTGATGTTGGGGGAGTCCCTGATGTTGGGGGAGTCCCTGATATTGGGGGAATCCAGAACAAGTGGCCACAGTTTAAGAATAAGGGGTATGTCATTTAGAATGGAGTTGAGGAAAAACTTTTTCACCTAGAGACTTGTGGACCTGTGGAATGCTCTGCCTCAGAAGGCAATGAAGACTAATTGTCTGGATGCTTTCAAGAAAGAGTTAGATAGAGCTCTTTAAGGTAAGGAAGTCAAGGGATGTGGGGAGAAGACAGAAACAAGGTGCTAATTGTGGATGATCAGCTGGCTCAAAGGGCTGAATGGCCTAGTCCTGCATCTATTGTGTAAAATATTATGGTAATTAATATTTGTGAACCTATATCAGTAACCTTTTTGAAAAAGGAGATTATGCAAACCTAATCCATTAATCTATCTCATGTAACAATAAAGTTTATTGTTCAAATCAACATAATTTTGATGCAGTTCTTCAACATTTTTATTTTGAATTCTATTGTTTTCTTACTGAACTTTCATTTTAACCACATGAAACTATGTAAATTTAAATACATTTATGAAAACATCATGAGTTATTGCACTGGGTGACACCAATTCTAGTGACACCACTGGAACTAAGCACTACATCATCTCTTGAGAAGTAAGGCCATTCAATAAACCACTAATATCAGAAAAGAGTTGTGACACATCCTGATTATAGACTGCAGGTCTGCTGAAAAAATTATCATCTATATCCCATAAAATACCATCTTGCAAACCTTTATTGGTGTTATAGAAATAAGATACCATATATTTTGATATATAAGACATCCTTCAGATAAGAGAAGTCTACAAATTCCACTTGAATTTCATGGTTTTATCATATATTGGGTGTATAAGACACCCCCCCCCCCCCCCCCACCAAAATATGTGCGTTAACCGTGCTGGTTTCCGTTGACTGAGCTGTTGGACGTGACCAGAAGGTGGGTATAATCATGGGGCCGACAGCAAAGTGAAGAGAGTATGAAGCAAATTTTATGTTAAAAGTAATTGAAGTGGCCAAGGAATCGACCAACTAAGCTGCGGCGAGGACATTGGACATAACTGAGAAGATGGTAACAAAGTGGAGAAAGAATAAAAATGTTTTTTAAAAAAAAACCAAAGAAAGAATGATGAGAAGATTCGCTGGCCAGAGTTGGAAAATTAGGTCGCAGAATGGGTACTCGAACAGAGACAAGATTGTTACATAGTCACAAGAAATAAAATATGCACTGAAGTGGGCAATAAGATCAAATCCTGAACACAGTAGAGATTTTAAAGGTACGGTAGGCTTGTGCAGCCATTTCATGAACAGGAGAAATCTGGTAATACAACAAAAAACAATAATTGCGCAGAAACTACCAAAAGACCTTGATCATAAAGTTATCAGTTTCCAGCAGTTTATTATACGTCAGTTGCAGAAACACCTGTTTCAATTGTCAAATGTTGGAAACATGGACAAAAACCCCTCATGAATTTCAACTTCATAGGCAATGAAATGGTTTAATGTAAATGTGAAAACTGTGCAAGCCATGAAAGGACCAGGTTTACGGTGATGTTATTCTGGATGGCCTATGGTATGAAGTTAAAACCCATGGTCGTCATCTTTTAAAAATAATTTTATTGTTTAATATATTAAAAAAACCTTTATACATGGTCTTCTAATTAATAACATAAATCAAATCATTTCATATTGTGACAGAGTATATAGATAAGTTTTTGGGAGATAAATTGGGAAAGGTTTGTAAGAGAAGGTCAAATACAAACACTTTAAAACAGATCTTATTTGAAATACTGGAGCTCTGCCCCATCCTAAACATATCAGGGCCTCAGACCTTTTGCAAGAGGTTTGAAGAGTGCTCAAGAGACTTCACTAATGGATTGTTGTTTACAAAAGGCAACAGATGAAAGAACATGTCGGAGCCGCTGCTGTCTGGAAGGAAGCTTGCTGTTCAAGAGGGCCATGTGGTTTTGCAAGTAGAGAGAGTCAAACAGGCTTCTCTCAGAGAGAGAAAGAGAGAGACATACAGAGATCACTTGTACAGCATTGCATACAGCAGCTGTGACTAGAACAGGACAAGCTTGCAAGCTTGTAGAATGCCCTTTTGTAAGATGGCCTGGTCAAAGCCATTGTGGTTCATGCAAGAGGAGAGGACTGGCTGTCTAATGTTTAACTTGAAATAAGAGAAACAAAAAGGAACTCTGTGGTGACCTGAAAAAAAGAGGTTATCATCTGGAGAACTCTGAAGGGGCAGGTTTCGTCAGCAAGATACTGGAGTGGCTGATGGAAGTTTATCAGTTATGGATGACCTGGAACAACAAATCTCTCTCTGACAACCGACAAGAACCTTCCTGAGTGGTAACCGTTTAACCTTTCAAGCACCAAAGCCTGGTGAATTCTGTGCACAGTATAAGAATTGCCTGCAACCAGTGAACTTGGATGAGTGAGAAGTGAGATTGGACTGTGGAAAAACTTTTCTGAAATGCACACACATTACATACACATGCGTTTAGAATTAGAAGGGGGTTAAGTTAGGTTAAGTAAGTTAATAGTGATAAGTTAAAGTTTGATTCTTTTTTCATGTTTTAAAGATAATTATAAACTACTTTTGTTTAAGTAACTATTTGTCTTAGTGAATACCTATTGCTGCTGGGTTCATAACAATATATATATCACACAAAAATTGTTAATCTGAAATATAACTATAATTATTATCCCAATCAAACCTTCGAATTCAATGATTATATTGAGTTAACAGTTAATCCATTCCTCATAATATTGAAAAAATTAATGTTGAATAGAAAATAGATGTGGTATAATTAAGATTCCCCTATATATGTGAAAAAAGGGATTTTATACTTCTCAGATATTTTTGTCTTATTCTGTGATATGATCAACATTAATGATCCACAGTTTAACTCATCTTTACCTTGTTTATCTCTACTAATAAACAGAAAAAAGGAAAGAGAAAAAATCACCCTAATAATCCAACCCCTCCCTCTAAACAAGGTTTACTTGTATAAATTATATAGATATGCATTGAATAATGCCTTACAGATAGTAGAGAGGGAGCCTCTGGGGCATCCATTCTGAATGGGGCCCACATCTTTTCATGGTCATCTTCAAGTGCAAATTTAAACCTAAAATAAAATTCCACAGGTGTTTTTGTACATTTTCATGAAAAACGATAGATGGTTGAAAGTGGTGTAAAACTATGGATAGGCAATGTGTGGAACGTATGGTATACCCAAGGAATGGAGATGATTAGTCTGGAATATGTTTTGCAGGCATTAAAAATAGATTAGCACTAAATAATATTGTGATTGCTGTTATACCAGGTGGTTTGACTTCTCTATTACAACCATTAGATGACTGCTTGTACAGCCATTTAAAGATCATGTGCATGAAGAATGGAATAATTAGATGACAAGTGCTGAAACATCCTTTACAAAAGGCGGGGCAATGTGTGCTGCCTTACTTGATGTGCTGTGTGATTTTGTGATCAAACCATGGAATAAAATGAAGTAGAAACTGTAATAAAATCTTTCAAAAAGTGCATTATCTCGAGTGCAATGGATGGTACGGAGGATGATTTATTGTGGGACACTGACGACAAATGATGACAGTGTAAACATTGAGACCCCAGATGTGGTTGCTGAGTTCTTTGCCTCAGAGAATGACAGTGATTTTGGAAGATTATAGATGTTTTGTTTTAAACCAATAAAAATATTCTTTCTTATTGCACAACCCATGTTGACTATCTCCAATCATTCCCTGGCTATCCAAGTACTTGTTTATTCAGTCTTTTAAAATACCTTCCAATAATTTGCCTACTACAGATGACATGCCCTCTGGCATAAATTATCAGATTATTCTTAAAGCCTTTCTTGAACAATGGAACAATGTTAGTTTTCTACCAATGGACATTTAAAAAAAAACCTCTGTTCGGACACTGTTCAAGTCAAATCACCTTTATTTGTCGTTCATATCATGTGCATGGTAAAGATTAGATACCATTTCTCCAGGACCATGGAGCAGATTTACATAAATATAAATTAAAATATTAAGACATACAATAACAGTTAACGGTACACTACCCACATATGTTCTGGGAATTCAGGAGCCTGATGGCCAATCTGGGCGTAAGAGCCAGAATGCTATGGTACCTCCTACCAGATGGCAGAATGGAAAAGAGTTTACATGAGAGGTGTGTGAAGTCCTTAACAATGCATGCATCATGTATTGTAGATGTCCATCATGGTAGGAAGAGAGTACCCAATGATCTTTTCCATTCCCTTCACTATCCTCTGCAGGGACTTGCAGTCTGAGGTGGTAGAGCTTCCAAACTAGGCAGTGATGCAATTGCTCAGAATGCTATCAACACATCCTCTGTAGAATGTAGTGAGGAAGGAGAGTGGGAGATGAACTTTCCTCAGCCTTCGTAGGAAGTAGAGGTTCTGGGCTTTCTTGGCTATAGAGCTGGTGAGATTCTTCGTCAAGAGCATACCAACAAACTTGATATTCTTGACAACCTCAACGGTAGAGCCGTCAGTGGTGAGCGGAGAGTGATCCCCTCCAGGCTCCCCTAAAGCAGATGGCACTGTGAGCAGGAATGAAAAGGATGTGCATTTTAGTCATCTGCTTATCCATAAGCTTGTTTTTAGTGTGGCTGTTGTTGAAATATACAAACATCTTTGTTCCTTCTGCAGTTAACCTTGAAATTGCATGCATATGGCCTTGAGTCAAAGATTTCTCAATTTGATTGGAGGAGACTCTGAGCAAAAAAGTGAATATTAAGTGCAGAAAAAAAATCTGGGTGAAGGAAATGTGAATTAAGAGAAGTTAAGATCAAAAGTTTTCAATCATTATTAAAATCTGGAGAAACTCAGACTTGCAAAAAATGCTTTTAGTTGCAGGAGACGCCGGATTACTGTGGCCAATCATTTTAATAATTTAAGGCTACTCAGAAGTGGCCAATCATTTGATTTTTTTTGTGAGCTTTGACTGTATCTGACTCCTAGTTTGAGAATTTCACCTTCATTCCTGCATCTTAACAGTTCAGACATAAGACAAATTAAAATTGTGTCTCAGTGGGCACCACAACATTGATACTTTCAGCATTTAACTATATAATGAGCATTTGGCAGGTTTAGCTTTCCAATCTTTGAATAAGTAGTATTGTGTGGTGTTGACTTGATAGTTCCTGTCTCTGTTTCATATACTTGAGCCATTTTTATGCAGGAAATAATCATGCTTTTGAGTTGAATCTGTTCTTTTATATTAACAGAGCTGCCTTGAATTCAGTCTGAGGATTCAAGAGTTCATTGAACTTGTCCGACAAAACAAGAGATTGGAAGCTGTCAGGTAAGGTTACCATTTGCCCTTGAATTGTATAAATGCATGGAGCATTTAAATAATTTTCCTTTTCTTTAAATTTTGTTGGTAGATTCCAACATTAAGATTTATACTATGATTTCAAAATGAATATTTTGTAATTATTTGTGACCAAACAATGGATTATGTTTTGAAATCTTTCAAAATTAGTTTAAGCCTGAAAACGTTTTAATATTAATTGTTATTTCACAAATTTGATATTTTCTTCACTCCCAGCTTTCCCTCACCACATAATATCCCTGTTTTAAAATATTTTTTCCATGCTGTCATTTCTGCTTGTTGTACAATGGTGTTCTAAATTTAAGATTAATATTCTTGTATTTTTTCTACTATTTTAGTATCACAACATGTTTGCATCTGATGAATACCATTCAATTTCTGTAACATTAAGCAGTTAAGCTTCATTATTGCAAGATTGAGAATAAATCATTTCTTTCACCTTTGTAATTGTCTTGCCTATTCCATGCCAGTCTAACAATGGTAGATGGATTTAAGATGCCTCTTCAGACAAGCACAAATTAGATCTGCCAACATTCTTTCCTTGACTCCTCAGTAAAAGCAGCTATGTCATCAAAACACAAAAGGCAGTTGATGCTGGAATTTGGAGCAAAATAACTGCTGGAGCAACTTGGGGTTTTTGCTTCAGAATCCACCATCTGCCACCTCTTGTGTCTCCATTCAGTGGCCTCAAGGTATACTTACTTCAAAGAAGTTTTCCTTCTTTCTTCTAGAGTTCTGTGAGTGCCACGTTCTCTCATTGCCCCCCCACCTCCCTGTGGTTTCTACTGGTCTTTGACCATGAAGCCTGTTAACGTGATCAAATATTTTGACTTTGTCAAAGCAATGTTTTTAGGGCATTCAAGTTTAATTTTGTAATAGTGAAACATGAAAGTCTGCAGACACTGTAATTGTAGTAGAAACACAGAAGTGCTGGAGGAACTCAGCCGGTCTCGCAGTGTCCATAGGAGGTAAAGATATATTACCAGTGTTTTGGGCCTGAGCCTTTCTTCAAGGATTCTTAAACTCAATCCCCCAACTAATGAAGGCCAGTTTACCATAAGATTTCTTAACTACTCAGTTTTTCCACACTGTTAAGAATCTTGCCATTAACCATGCACTCTGCCTTCATGTTTGACCCTCCAAAATGCATCACTTCACACATATCTGGATGGAACTCCATCTGCCACCTTTCTTCCCAACTGTACATCCTGTTTATATCCAGTTGTAACTAACAACCCTATCCACAACACCTCCAGCCTTTGTGTGAAAAAAACACACAAATGCTGGAGAAACTCAGCAATTCAACAGTGCCTTTATGTAGCTAAGGTAAGATACATCACCAACGTTTCAGGACTGAGCCCTTCATCAAGGTGTGGGGGAACATGATGGTCGCAAATGGTCCCTAAACACACTGCTTCTCTGCTTTTCCCTGAAAACATCTGCTCCCAATTGACTGTCCTCAATTCCTGCCTAATTCTGTCATAATTAGCCCTTCTTCAATTAAACACCAGACCATTTTCCCTACTCCTGTCCTTGTCCATAACTATGTCTAAGGTCAGAGAGTCGTGGTCACTATGACCAAAATGTCCCCCCGCCGTCATTTGTACCTTCTCCAATATTTTGTGGGCCAGAGATTTGCAAGAGATCATGGGAATGTTCTTTGATCATAGGCTTGAATGTTTTCCTCTTCCAATAAATGAGCTTGGAATGGGCTGTCTCTTTCAGGGATAGTCAATAGGGCATGAGAATGATATGGTCAGTCCAGCTGAATTGGCTACGTGTAATTAAGGCTTTTTTTAAAGATATTATCTTGGGAAGGATAAGTTGGTTCCCTTGTATTTTAAGTAGATTTGGAGGATTTTCTAGAGATAAATGTAATGGTATCTTTGCAGTGCTTTATAATTTCTTTGTAGTGCCTTGAAGTGCCTGCTTCAGTTGGTCTCTGTCTTAGAAGTATGTTGAAAGATAAAGATAAATGGTGACTTGTGCACAGTTTCAGGTCTCAAAAGGTTTGCATGAATCTCAAAAATCAGTTTACACATGCAGCAGGTAATCATGAAGGCAAGTGAGAGTTGGCACTCACTGCCAGAGGGATGGAATTTAAGAGAATGGAGGTTCTGCTTCAACTGTACAGGGTGCCTATGAGGCTGCACTGGGAGTATTGCATTGAATTCTGCTCTCCTTACTGGGGAAAGGGCTTACTAGCTTTGGAGGTGGTGTGGAGAAGGTTCATCAGGTTGGTTTTAAAAATTAGGTTAGCTTATGAGGGGAGATTAAGTCACCCAAGATTCTATTCATTGAAGTTTAGATCTTAGAAACACTGAATACTGTGTGCAATTATTTTTTTTCTATTATAGGAAGAAGGTGGAGGCTTTGGAAAACATACAGAAGATGGTGCCTGATTTAATGGGTATGGGAAAAGGTTGGATAGATTTGAGTTGTTTTCTCTGGAATGGAGGAGGCTGAGGGTTGACCTCAAAGTGTATAAAATCATGATACATTATAAAATCATGTACAGTCAAAATAATTTTTCCTTGGGTAAAGTTGTCACACACTTGAAGGCGTGTCCTTCAGGTGAGGTGGAGGAAGTTTAAGGGAGTTGTGATGGGTACCTGGAATGGGCTTTATGGGTAGTAGACGAAGCAGGTACTACAATAGCTTCAAAGAGGCCTATAGACAGACACATAATTATGGCTGAGCCTACAGAAATCAACTGGCCCATATGGAGATACACAAGAGGGACTACAGATGCTGGAAAACTGGAACAACACACAAAATGCTGGAGGAGCTCAGCAGCTCAGGCAGTATACATGGAAACCAATAGATAATCAACGTTTCAGGCAGAAACCCTTCATCAGGAATACCAAGAGACCGGCAGAGGCCTGAATTTTTAAAAAAAATTGGGGCAGGGTGGAGCAGAAGCTGGCAATTGCTCAACAAAGTGATATCAGATCCAATATGTTACACCTGCATCACTGAGGCAACACTTCACCTGCAGATCTGTGCGGATAATATTCTGCATCTGCAGCAGGGATACTGGATGCAGATTAGAAGTTCGCTTTGTTGAGCACCTTTACTCTTACTGCTGTAACAGTCAGGCTCTGCCAGTGTCCAACCATTTGAATTCCACTTCCCAAAACTGACATGTTTTTCCTTGGCCTACTGTACTGCCAGGTTGAGGCCACACGCAAGAAAAAACACAGTGCTGGAGAAACTCATCAAGTCAAACAGTGTCCTATATAGCAAAGGTAAAAATACATTATCAAAGTTTCGGCTCCCTCCCCACCTACACCCATGATACCTCACCTGCCCTCCATCTCTTCAATGACTTCAGATTCCCCAAATTGGACTGCTTCATCTTCATGACGGATGTCCAATCCCTTTATACTTCCATCCCCCATACAGAAGGTCTTAAACCATTTCTCTTGTTT
Source organism: Narcine bancroftii (assembly GCF_036971445.1). Classification (NCBI taxonomy): domain Eukaryota; kingdom Metazoa; phylum Chordata; class Chondrichthyes; order Torpediniformes; family Narcinidae; genus Narcine; species Narcine bancroftii. The sequence goes on from NC_091471.1 coordinate 30,264,075, forward strand.
TTGGACCAGAGTCACCTTCTACCACTATCTTCCTTCTCATGGAAGAACTTGTCCTCACTCTAAACAACTTCTCCTTTAACAATTCAAATCAAAGGAGTAGTTATGGGAACCTCCATAAGTCCCAGCTACTCCTGCCTGTTTGTGGGCTTTGTGGAGCAATCCATGCTTGCCTACACAGGCAAGACCCCTCAACTCTTCCTCCACTATATTGATGACTACATCTGGGCTGCCTCGTGCACCTGTGATGAGCTTTTCAAATCATTCACTTCATGACCATCTCCCACCCCATCTCAAATTCATCTGGTCCATCTCTGACAACACTCTCCCCTTACTGGATCTCTCTGTCTCCATTTCAGGAGACAAGCTTTCCACCGACATATATTACAAACCCACTAACTACCACAACTACTTTGACTGCATTTCCTCACACCCTTTCCCCCTACAAGGATTCTATTCCCTTCTCTAAATTTCTCCACCTCTGCTGCATCTGTTCCCAAGATGAAGTCTTCCAGTCCAGTCTTCAGAAACGTCTGCTGCCTTCTTCCACAAACATGGCTTCTCCTCCACTACCATCAACTCAGCCCTCACCCTCATCTCCTCCATTTTCTGCTCATCTGCCCGAGACACAAGAAACACAGAATCCCTCTTATCCTCCCATTCCATCCCACCAGCCTCCACATCCAACACGTTATCCTCCCGAATTTCTGGCACTTACAACAGGATCCCACCACTAGACACATTCCCTCTCTTTCCCTTTCTACCTTCTGTAGGGTCCACTCCCTCTGGGGCTCCCTTGTACTCTCACCCTCTCCACCAATTCCCCCCCCCCCCCCACCGACTGGCATCTTCTCCTGTGGCTGCAGGGGGTGCCACATCTGCTCCCACACCACCTCCCTCAACATAATCTGGGGGCCCAAACAGGCCTTTCAAGTGAAGCAACACTTCACTTGTGTATCGGCAGGATTGATTTACTGAACTCACTTTGTGGCGCAGATTGGGAGATTGCTTCGCTGAGCACCTTCATTCCATCCATACCAGTGAGAGACCTCCCAGTATCCAACCATTTCAATTCTGTATCACACTCCCATAATCGCATGTCTGTCCATGGCTTATGTACTGTCCCACCAAGACCACCCATAAATTGAAGAAACAACACCTGAATTTCCATCTGGGCATTCCAGCCAGATGGAATTAACATTGACTTTTCTGGTTTACGCTGACCTGCTCTCCTCTGACCTCTCCCCCCCACCGCCCTCTCTCTCTATTCACCTGGCCATCCCTCCTCTCCTTCCTTGCTGCTGTCCCTTCCTTGCCTTCTCCTGCCTTTGTGAGCATGCCTCCCCCCCCAATCTTTTGTGCGGACGCCTGCTGACATTTTCCGTACCTTAATGAAAGGCTCAAAAAATGTCGGTTATGTATTTTTACTATTGCTATATAAAGGACATTGTTTGACCTGCTGAGTTTCTCCAGCATTATGTTTTTACTTCAACCGCAGTGAACAGATTTTTGTGTTTTACTCCTGAGGCCACATACAAATTGCAGAACAACACTTTGTATTCCATCTTGGAAGTTTCCAACCAATTTACAGTAACACCCTTCCCTCCCTCCCCACCTTTGTTTTCTCAACCCTCCGCTTCCTCACTCTTGCTTTCTCCCATATCTCTGGGCTCATTCTTTCTTCTCTTTTCCCTCCCCAGCTATCTCTACCTGCCAATCACCCACACCTTCCTTCCTCCTAACGGTGCATCTTCCTCCTATCACCTCCCAGCTTCTTTTATCCCCATTTCTTTCCTGCTCCAACTTGTATTCACCTATCACTGCCAGGCTGTGTCCTACCTCTCACCCCTCCCCTCCCCCCACACAATCCCTCTTCCATTTCCTTGATCTTCCTGATGAAGATTCGGCCCAAAACAATGATTATCTATTGCCTTCTGTGGATGCTTCCAGACCTTCTAAGTTCATCCAGCATTTTGTGTGATGGAACGGATGGAGTCCAGGGATATGTCTTAAAAGCCTGCACAGATCAACTGGCAGACGTATTTAGAAAGATCTTTAATCTCTTCCAACACAAGGTAAAGTCCCTGCTTGTTTCAAGAAGGCCACCATCATGCCAGTACTGAAGAAAAGCATAATAATGGGCCTAAATGACAGCCAGCTGGTGGAAATAATTTCCGTAATCTTGCTTTACTTTTAAAGGTTGGTCATGGCTCGCTTCAACTCTAGCCTATCTGCCAGCCCCCTCAATACGCCTTCTGAACCAATAGATCCACAGCAGACACCATTTCCCTAATTCTCCACTCAGCCTTGATTCATCCAGCGCTACCTTCAATACCATAAACCCCAGCAACCTCATCTCCAAAACTTTAGGATATATGTCTCAGAGCCCTACCCCACCCCCTCCCCCCTATCTGCAAATGAAGCCTTGATTTCCTGTCTAACAGACCACAATCAATGAAGATTGGTCACATCTCCTCCACAATCAATACTAAACACTGGTGCTCCTCAGAAAGTGTACTCAGTACCCTACTTTACCGCGTAATACTGTTTCCACTCCATCTTCAAATTTGGTGATGACACCACAGTGGTGGGCAGAGTTACAAATAACAATGAGATAAAATACAGGAAAGATTGAAAATATCATGTTCCGGTCCCTATCAACAAAATTAACCTCTTGGTGTCTTTGAATTTTATTTCATAGACTTTATTTAACATCATATATCATGGTGAGTAGGACAGCAGTCTCCACTTCCTACCCACTCTAAAATCTATCTCTACAAGCTCTTGTATTTATATAAAGACAAACCAAGATTTTACAGAAATGATGATTACATTGTTTAATCTGGATGTCGACTAGTTTTCATTAAAACCTTAGTTTGTCTAAATGTAAGAAAAACTCATCATTCACCACTGTTAACTGCCTTGACTACAACTTGGCTTCCAAACAATGTCTTGCTAAACACGTCCAGCCAGATCCAAGTGCCGTACCAAAGCGGGCTGTTTTCCAGCTATGTTTGTGTCAACATCTCTGTGTGATACGTCTGATACTGATTCTTCCTTGTTTAATCCTTGGGATTAACACATCCTGCCTACCTTTGCTTTCATTCACATATCCTTATCCTACTTTCTACATTCATCAGATTTATTAATGCTTCATCATGGAAAGGGGGGTTATAATCTACAAGGTAATGAGTGCATTGTTAGATATTCTTCTTCATCGCAATTAACCTCTTCTGCTTCATTCGGGTTCTTCTACCCTACCACTTTCTTCTGGGCCCTGACTATTGTTGGAGCAGGTGTTAGACCACCTCTCCCTCAACATCAGAAAGAGATGATTATTGATTTCAGGTGAGGGGGCAGAGTTCACACCCGTCTACATCAATGGCATTGAAGTCAAAAGAGTAGATCAGTTTCAGATTTAAGGAACAAATATTTCCAATGAAATGACCTGGGACAAGTGCATTGATGCAACGTCAAGAAAGAGCACCAACTCTTCTACTTTCTCAGGAAAGTTCTGATTGATTGTCCGAGCACGTACATGACATCATAAACAATAGAAGGCTCAGGAAGTTCAGCATGTCCCCTCTGCCCCTCAACTTCTACAGGTATAGCATGTGTCACAGCATAGCAAGGGAGATTATCTGCTGAAGATCAGAAGGAGCTATAGAAGTTAACAAATGCAGTTCAGAACATAACACAAACTTCTCTCATAGTCTCCATCTACATTTCCCACTGCCTAGTAAAGGCATCCAATAAATAGAAAGACTCAGGAGACCCCGTGTAGAGTGCGGCTTTTATTAACTAAAACCAAGGTTTTTATTAACTAAAAGACTGGAGCATATCACATGTAGGTCGACCAGTCCAGAATGACCTGGTCTGGCTAGGAGCAATCCATTAAGACCTGCCAGTAGGCGTGGCTACGCTCTCAGCCAATCACAGTCATCCTACACTACAATCTGTACATATACACATTGGTGATAGAATCTGTACTATCACACCCAGGACATATTCTTCTCCATCCTCCCATTAGGGAGAAGGCTTAAGAGTGTGAAACATACACCAGAAGGCTTAAAGGCAATTTCTTCTCTGTAACCATTAGGGATCCTGAATGAATTCCATGATTATTCTGTGAACTGTGCTCTTTATACTGCTCTACGGAAAATTAGAGATAACCTGTTGATCTGTTCTCAGAACCCTTCTTACTCTACTTTGTATTTTGTGACAAAACAATTTAAACATCAGACTCCTGAAACATGCATTCTCTAAGATTTGTCACAAGGATAGAATGCCAGATGGCCAGAGGAAAGATTCAAGTAAATGATTGAATTCTCAAAAAAAGGCCATCCCCACTGATTTCTAGGAATCTGCACCCAAAAAATGAATTGATGTGGAGGAAGTACATTGAGGATATGGTTGAAAACCTCATTTCCTACCAGGATAACTTATAAAGCAACAGAAGTTATTTGGCATGTCAGCTCCCAGCAGAGAAAACATCAGTCCCATTCATCTCCTTATTTCTTTGCAAATTGTTCTCGCTCATATGCCCATTGGTTTGCTTTAAATTACTTTGCCGCAGATTTATACTAAGGGATAATTTAAAGTAGCCATTTAATCTGTGTGTTCTTTGTGATGTGTGAGTAAACTGGAGCATCTGGTGGACTTGCATGTTATCTATAGAACTTTGAGGCCTCACCGTTATCTGATGCATCATTAAGGTGCCTTTAACTACATAGGGGTCTTCCTGCTGTCAGAATGACATTGCCAGAGTCTTCCTCATCCACCTTCTCCCATTTGCTGAAGAGCTGCATTCTGAATCATAGTGTGAATTTCCTCTTCTGGTTCTTCATTGTGTAGCAACTTCAAGAGGGAACAGTACTAAGCATTATATCTGGCTTTTTTCAACCTATTAAAAACTTTTGATTCCAAGTGGCAGGGACTACGGCATATGCTTCTCAAATTTAGTAGTTTAATATAGGAATAAACTGCCAAATGCTGCTTATTCTATATTCCCCTACTCTGTTTGGAGCAGGGATATGTGTATTATAAGTGGACAAGTTCAGACATGACAGCTTGCAGGAAAGCTGGATATTGCGTTGTTTACTATGAAATAAATGTTCATGGTTTGCTGTATTCATCATTTTTATCTAGATCCTATCCCTGATTCAACTTGCTTTGAGAGGAATGGCTATTATTTGTTAGCTCTATCATTCTAAATCAGCATAAGAAATTTAACATAACCTACTGATCGATAAGAATCTTATCCTCCAACTTTTTTTTATTTTTTTTTAATTTTTTACACTATGAACCATATTAACCAAAATACACACAAACATTTCCTTCTTGAATATACACAGTGTCATTTTCTCCCCTTTTCCCATCCTCTATTGCCTCCCTCCTTCCCACCCCCCTCCCTACCCACTAAATGTTCAACATGTACAATACAATAAACCCATTAAAAAATGTCATCACACAATGAAAATAAACAAAAGAATTGTGTCATCTACTTTTACACACTGGGTCAGTTCATTTCATCTTCTTCTCATTCTATCATTTTAGGGGGTGAAGGTCCATGGTAGGCCCTCTCTGTTGTGTTCCATGTACGGTTCCCAAATTTGTTCCAATAATGTGAATATGTTATTTTTTCCCAATGGAATACATTTATTCATTTCCATGTACCATTGCTGTACTCTCAGGGTCTCTTCTGATTTCCAGGTTGACATTATACATTTTTTTGCTACAGCTAAGGCTATCATAATAAATCTTTTTTGTGCTTCATCCAATTTGAGGCCCAATTCTTTACTTATATTACTTAGAAGAAAGATCTCTGGATTGTTTGGTATGTTGCTTTTTGTGATTTTATTTAATAGCTAATTTAGATCTTCCCAAAACTTTTCCACTTTCTCACATGCCAAAATTGCATGTACTGTTGTTCCCATTACCTTCTTACAGTGAAAACATCTATCTGATACTGTTGGGTCCCATTTATTTAACTTTTGGGGCATGATATATAGCCTGTGTAACCAATTGTATCATGCATAACCTCATGTTTATTGTATTTCTCATAGTTCTGGAGCATAGCTTTTCCCATTTTTCATTTTTTATCTTTATATTTAGATCTTGTTACAAACAAGGGGGCTTACAGCTACCAAATTTTAAGAATTATTATAGAGCAGCACAATTAAGATATCTATCAGATTTTTATCAAACAAGGGAAAAGCCAGATTGGACCAGGTTAGAGCTAGATAAAATAGGAGAGAAGGTACCAGAACATATACTTTATAAGTGGGATGAAAAACTGGTGCAATATAGAAGTTCACCAGTAATGCACCATCTGCTCAACGTTTGGAAGAAGATTCACGTAGAAAGGAAAAAAAACAAAATACCAACTACCAAAATTATTATTGATGCAAAATCAACTAATCCCTTTCACAATAGATAATCTTTCCTTTAGAGAATGGGAGAGAAAAGGGATCAAAAGAATAGAAAATTGTTTTTTGGGAAATAATTTATTATCTTTTGAACAAATGAAGTACAAATATGGAATAACTCACGGTACAATGTTTGCATACCACCAACTGAAAACCTACTTAAAGGACAAATTGGGAAGCAGGCTGAGGTTACCAGAAGGAAGCAGCTTTGAAAATGTGATTACAGACACAATGATAATTAAAAGATTTATAACATACATGTACATCAAGCTGCAAGAGAAAGAGAATGATGAAATAAACTGTAAACCCAAACACAAGTGGGAACAAGATGTAAGATCAAACTTGATGCAAAAAATTTGAGAAGATGCATTTGATAGGAAAAATGAGAGGAGACAATAATAAAATAAAAGATAATATTCCAAAAGAGGTGAAGGTGGAAACTACCGATAAAACTCAGATTTGTACATGTCTTATTAACTGAGGCAAAAAATATAAAAGTATCAAAAATGCTGAATCTTCAGGCTTCAATTGTGTTCAATTTTTATTGCCTGAAAGGCATCCCCGTAGAACAGGGATGCAGAGGAATTTCTTTAGTCAGAGGGTGGCTAATCTGTGGAGGCCAAGTAATTAGGTGTGCAGTCTATTTAAGGCAGAGATATATGGGTTCTTGATTAGGCAGGGCATTAAAGGTTAAGGGGAGAAGGCTGGGCAGTGGGGCTGAGTAGGAAAATGGATCAGCTCATGATTAAATGGTGAGGCTAACTCAATGAGCTAAATATCCTCTTTTTACTTCTATGTCTTATTGTTTTATGATTGTGAGATATTAGGTGTATGAGGGAAGTTCAAGAACTGGAAACAACCACCGCCCACTACACATCAATAACTCTGTAGTGGAAGACTGGAGAACACCAAGTTCCTTGGAGGTCACTTAACTAGTGACCTATTGTAGACACGCAGCATCTCCTCACTTGTCAGGAAGATGCAACAGCGACTGCATTTCCTGAAAAGACTGAAGCGGATAAGGGGACAAGGCTACTGGTCCCCATTATATGAGCCTTCTACATTAGCTTTATCGAGAGCATCCTGGCCGGCTGCATCACAGTGTGATATGGTCGCTGGAGAAAAATGGATTGGAGGTCAATCCGCAGCACCATAAAAGTGGCAGAGAGAATCACTGGAATCTCCCTGTTTCCACGCCCCCCCCCCCACCCCCCCAATTGACGTGATCTACTGGGATTGTTGTCTGAAGAGGATGTGCAGAATCATTGAGGACCCCACCTACCATGCATACAGCATCTTTTAGCTGCTCCCATTGGGGAAGAGATACAGGAGTATCAGAGCCAGCCAGCATCACCAGCTGAGGAGCCAGTGAGAATACTCATGGCCAGTGAGAATACTGAACGACCAAAGAAACTGCTCACACTAACCATCCGAGACTCTCATAGTCACAAAACAATATTTATTCCTTTATTTATTTGTGTATATATGTTTACTTGTTCTGCATATGTGTTGCTTGACTGTATGTGTGTTATGTCTGGTTGTGTGCCTGAAAAGTTGCCTTCAAGAGGGAATTAGAGAAATTTAGAAGACTCCAGAGAAAGGGCTGACCAGTTTGTCTGGTGAGTTTCACTGATGGAAAGCTAATGTGAAGAGCTGAATAGCCTCTTCCTCTGCAGTAACCATTTTATAATTTTATTATTTCAAGCTGCTGAGAAAGGCAATATTTTTGAAAAAAAAAACAAATAATTGCTTGATTATCTCGGCACTTATATTTTAAAAGTAGAGGAACGTGATGTGGGCACTTTGAGGCAGTCCCTCACGTTTATGGATACCTTATGGCTTTGTTCAGAACCCATGTAGGAGCTGTAACTTCCCATCAGGGCTGGAGATATCTGAGAGTCGCCTTGAGATTCTCCATACTATCCCAAATGCTTCTCCATTTTGAGTGGTCCTTACTGGACTTACTGGAAATGTACTTGTTCCAGGAGCCTTTTTCTTCACTCTTCAAGTTTGTCTGGCTGGTAATCGCTTTTCGAGCTCAGAATAACGTGTGTAATTGTATCTGTGTCAAGTGTGATAATGATGACCTGATCTGAATAGAAATTGAGGTTCTATGTTGAGGAATTTGTTGATAATTTTGGTTTATTTTATCTTCCAGTGAATTTGGAGATTATTTAAATGTCAGAAAATGCTATCCGTCGGTGGTTCAGATGCACCTTCACAATGCACACTCCTTAATGTTTAGTATTTTGATAACAGCTGTTTCACTTATTTCCAATAGTGTAAGGAGGCATGTTTTATGTCTGTGCATATAATATACTCTTTGTTAACAGATTTTATCTGGAGTTTCAAATTGAACTGTACATAGTTTTCTGTGTTTGACAAATTTTTTTTCCTGGCTTATTGTCTTTGATTAATGTGAGCTGATTAAACAGCAAAGGTGCAGGCTTATGTATACAGTAAAACATAAATGGAGAATAGACATTCTCTGTCAGCTGATTCTTAAAGCTAGAGTTATTGGCACATTACATCTGGTAAAGTGAGAAGAGTTCTTCCCTAAGCATTCAAGCAAGTCATCTCTCTCCTTCATACAACTACAGGAAGTGGAGGGGCAACAGCACAATTACAGAGTATAAGGTTCCAATGAAAAGATCAGTCTGTGTATAGCAGGGGCTGCATGAGAGCACTGATGTAGGGTTCATTCAGGAGCCTGATGGTGACAGGGAAGAAACCATCTTAAGCTTGTTGCATTATTTCATACTTTTAAGCCTTCTCTCTGATGGGAGGAGGAATGGGATGGGCCCTTCACTATGTTGGCTGCCTTTCCAAGGCAGCGGGAGATGTAGGCAGTCGATGCAGGGAAGCGAGATTTGTGTGATGTTCGGAGCTCCATTTTCTGCCTTCTGCAGCTTCGGATCTTGGGCAGAGTCATTCCATGCCAAGCTCTGATGTCTCCAGCTGTGCAAATTTCTGAGGGACATGGAACCCACACAAAACTTTCTTAATCTTTTAAGAATGTAGTTGTGTTGATGTGCTTTCTTGAATGTCATGTCAATGTAGTTGGTCCAGGTCAAGTTTACTCTTTCCTGAATTTAATGGTCAGTCCCAAATTTTTCTGAAACTCTCCACATTTACATTGGAGAAATTGCTTTTTAGATCCTAATTTGCTTTTGCATTTCATTATGGATCCTTGGCCATTGGATTCATCAAAAGAAAAGTTAAAATAAAAGCACAAAGATGTGATGCTTGCTGAGTCAGGAAATGCCTGTGGAGAGAAAGTGATATAATATTTCAGGTTAATGATCTTTTCTCAGAACTAGGCTTTAAGTTGCTGAGGTAAGGGTGGAGAGAACAAAGGAAAAGATGGAAACTGAGAGGGAATATGATCTGAATGATCTGATAAAAACAGATTTAATTACAGGTTATCTGTTTGGAGAGATGAATAGGAGACAAATAAGGACAGACATCAAAGGGGGGGATGCAAGAAGCACATTTTGAGATATGAAACCGTACAGTTGTTGGCAATTTGAAATAAAAGGAAATTCTAGAAATACCTGGCAGGCCAGGCAGCATCTATGGAGGGAAAATCTTCAATAACATTACAAACATGTCTTTTCATCAGATTAGCAAGTTTGATTTAAAAAACTGGAAATGCTGGCCACTGAAGTTGTTAAATTCAATGATGAGTCTTGGGGGTTGTGATTGACAGGAAATAACTTGATTTAATATTACTTTTTACACAATTTTTCTGTTTATACTTGTTGCAGTGTTTAGTCATTCAGATGTTTGTGAAATTACATGCAGCCCCATTTCAGTAAAATAGAATCAAAACCAGTTGAAACGATACCCTAACATGAGTATTTGCTTATCAACTTGGAAGGAGTTACTCATTGCTGAGCCAGTTTTTTTTCCAATCATCCTCCATCCAGCATCAGTGTTTTCTCAGTGTTAGTAACTGTTCAATAATTCAGCTTAATTGGATTTTGAACAGTAGATTCACTCTTTGACATTTTGATTTTGGGTTACCTTTTTCCCCCATTTAGGCATGCACGGAGACATTTCAGTCAGGCAGAAGGAGGACAGCTGGATGAGGTGCGCCAAGTGATGGGTATGCTGGCTTTTCCCTCGGATACTCACATTTCACCATATAAGGTCAGCATGTTGATTTAATAATTTTTCAAAAAAATCGTAAAATATGATCTTGTATTTTTCTCTCTGAAATTTATATCATGTCCATATGTTTCTATATTAAAAATCATTTTAATTAGATTTAGTTCACAGCACTGTCTGCCGATTCCCTTTTTTGTTTATTGATGCAGCTCTGCTGTCAGCAAACATATCAGGTAAAGGAAGGGAAAATCTTACTGTGGTCATATGGTCAAAGTTGTAGAGTAGTTGCATGACAATCGGAGGTTGTAACTGACCCCTTGCATTTTGAAGGAAACGTTGCACTCCCCACCTTAATTGATCTATCTTCTGTTCTATTGTATGTGCATTTGTCATGAAAGAATTTCCAACGTTAATGTTATGCCTCATTCTGGCATCAGTTGACTCAATCCCTTGCTTTCATCCCTTATGAATATCACCCTTCCACCTTCAAAGTTTACTTTTGAAAACAAAACTAATTTTCTCAAGTGCCTGCTGTTTTCTGTCATCCACTTCAAACTATCTACACTTTTTCAAGTTCATTGTCACAAGTACCAAGTTGCAATGAGCAATTCAGCTTATCAACCTGTGTGTAACACAAGTAAAACACAGTCAAAAGCAGTATTTATTTTACAAGTCTGAAGTTCATTCAGGAATCTGTCCATGGCAAAAGAGAAACTATCATTGGATCTGGTAGTGCACAATTTTTATACTCCTGAATCTTCCTGATGGAAAGAGGGTCAAGAGTGTATGACCAGAGTGGGGTGAGATTTAAATCTGTTGGCTGCCTTTCTATGGCAGCAGGAAGTGTAGATTGAATTGACTGAGGGGAGGGAATGTTGTTCTGAGCTGCGTTCACAATTCTCTGCATTTTCTTGCTGTCCAGAAACAGTGATGCATTCTGACAGGATGCTTTCAGCGGCACATCTATAGAAGTTGTTAAGAGATGCAGGTGACATGCCAGATTGCCTCAGACTTAATTAGAGTTGCTGATGTGCTTTCTTGGCCATCGACTTGGCGAAGCTAAACCAGGGCAATTTGCTGGAGATTTTTATTCCTGGAAACTTAAAGCTGATGACCAACTCCACCTCAGCACCCTTGATGCTGACAGGGAATGTGCTCTGCCACTCTTCCAGATGTTTATGTGTAGCTTCTCAGACTTGCTGCCATTGAGGGACAGGTTGTTGCCCTGGCACCAAGCCATTGGTCCCTCTATATTACTTCTGTATTCATTATGTTTGAGACCCAGCCTATGATGGCCATGTCATCCATGAATTTATTGATGGATTTGGAGCAACGCGAGGCTTGACAGTCATAGGTGTATAGGGAGTACAGAAGGGGACTGAATATGCAGTCTTGTGGGCTCTGATGTTGTTAATGAACTTGGAGGAGCTGCTGTCACCAATCCCCACTTATTGTGGCATGCAAGAGAGGAACTCATGGACCCAATTGCAGAGTGGGGTTCTGAGGACAAGATTGTGGTGTATGAGGATGAGTAAAGGCAGAGCAGTAGTAAATAAATAATAGGTATCTTTATTGCCCTGATGTTTCAGGGCTGAATGTATCTGTTCTGTGGAGCTCAGCATTCTTTTCTGTGGGGAAGTATTGAAGACATGGAAGTAGTTGTTTTAACTTTGAGTGCTCTCCAACTTCTGAAGCCTGGCATAGATTTTATTTTAATACTCGTCAAATACAGTACAACTCCAATTATCCAAAATCAGATTATCCAAAACCCTCAGTTATCCAAAATTTTTTTGGACTTGGAAGTGACATCAGTTTGGCCCCAAAAATGTTTTTGGATAATTGAGGATTTCACAAATCCTCATTTATATGAAAAATTTTGAAGCTGAAATGACATCATTTCACCTCAGGAAAAATTTTGGATAAATGAGGATATCTGAAACAAGTCAGAAATCCCCAGTTATCCAAATTTTTTTTGGAGCTGAACTGATGTCACAGGTTGAAAAAATTTTGGAAAAACCTTTGAGTCGAATTTCGAGTTTTTGGTGTTGGATTTATCTTATTTTGTTCAGGTTGTTTTTTGGTGAGAATTAAACATTATTTCAAGCTTAAAAAGCCTTCCCTTTTTTATTGTTATTTAAACACTGTTCGAGTGATTTGCTCTTGTTACTGGGCTGTTTTTTAAAAAAAAATGACCATTTCTCCGAAAATATCATTTATCCGAAGTAGGCCTGGTCCCAACCATTTTGGATAATTTACTGTATGTCTGTTATCGTTGCAGGATCTTTTGGATCCAGCCAGATGGAAGATGCTCATTCAACAATTCAGATATGATAACTACAGACTTCATCAGCTTGGAAATAGTTCTGTCTTCACTATAACACTTCAAGCAGGCCTGTCAGCTATAAAAACACCGTATCCTTTTAGAATTTTGGCTCATTTCAGGTGTCCTTATAATTGTTTAAAATGTTTAATGCTGTAGGAACCATTTGATTTCACAGATTTTATATTTGTAGAAATATGCAAATTATAAAATTATTTCCTGGTGCCAAGTTGGCGTGTGGATTCACATTTCAGAATACTGAAAATATTAGGAGGGCTTGAGAATTCAATAAACAACAGTAGAAAAATACAGTAAAATCCCCAGTATCTGGAATTCAAGCAACTGGGATCCCAAAGAACCAGCAGAAAAAAACCTTGAGGAAATAAATAATAAAAATCAAAATAAATGAAAATTTAAATAAAAGTTTAAAATTATATATGTTCTCTGGAGCAACACACAAAGCCTTGAAGATGGGAGCAAATATTCAGCCAGCGGTGCACCCTGATCATGCCCCACCCTCAGCAGCTGTTACAATAAGTTGTGTCTGAATAAAATGACGGCACCCAGTTTAAAGAGCCGGTCGGTGTCGCTCACCACTGGGGCAACTCTCCCAAAGTGTCTCCGTATCCCTACCTAGTAAAAGTCTTTGTCTTTATTATTATTAAGTATAATAATACTTACAGGCTTTACCTATAAACTTTGGGGAGGAGGAGTTAATTATGCTAACCGTTAGCAGGATGTCAGCGAATGGGGTTCAAATTTAAATTTTCTCAGTTATGGGAATTACCTGATGAAAGTGAACTTTACATAATTAAGGACCACAATACTGATATTATTTTTTCAAATAACTACATTTTGCACTGTCTTTTGTTATCTTTTTTAAACTGTTTATTCTTGATGCAGATGTAGTTGTTAGGCATTGCAACTGGAAAATTTGCCTATCCAGCATTTACAATCCCCATAGGTGCCGGATACCAGGGATATTACTGTACTATTTTGGGGGCAAGTTTCACAATTTAAGAATGTATTGAAATAATTCTTTAAATAAATGAATTGGTGGGATCAGGCAGCATCTTTGAGAATAGATCATTAACCTTTCTTCAGAGCTGGAATTTTAATTGTAATCCAATTTAGTGGAAAAAGCTGTCTGAGAGGAGTGGTCAAATATTTAAAACGATAAATGGTACAAAGCAAAATGTAAAAGAAGCAAAGGGAAACAAGGCATGTCCAGAGTAAACACCAGATTTGAACATGACAATGGCACACCCAATCCTTGTCAGGAATATTTGGTAATGTGACCCAATTGAGAGAGCTGTTCTACAGACCAACTACTGCTGAAAATGAAAAGAGTACTCAGATCAAGTGCCTCCTGTCTTCAAGGTCGAAGGAAAAGCATTTAACTGCAAAATATAACTTATCAAATATACAGCTCAGCAGATGGGTCATCCATGAGTTGATGGAGAAGTGAATAGTGATGGATGATGCTCGAGTTGGAAGTCTTGTTGTATCAGTATTAGGGTAAAATCCAGACATCATAATGTACAAGAGTTGGCGATCACAGCTTTAGTGGCGCAAGATCCCAAATGGCAGTAGTTTAACTTATCAAGCAGCAATTGCCTCTATCTTCCTTTTTAACCTCATTTCAATTCTGCATAGCTGTTCAGCAATCTGCCCTTTTGTGGCTTTGATTCATTTTTTATTTGTTTCATAATGTCCCTGTAAAGCACTTGGGGTTGTTTTGCAATGTGAAAGGAACCATAAAAATGGGAGTTGGGTGTGACATTTCAAGATTTATCACAGAATATGCCTGAGCTGCATGGTTCACAGACAATGCTATAAAGAAGATGGCACTTCTAAAAACCCAGACTGTCCTGTCTGTAGCAAATCACTGAACAAGCTTGCACAGCCTCTACCTATGGCACATTGTGCTAATTCCCGACTGGTCTGCAAGATCTCTGGTGAAGTTATGAATGAAAATAATCCACCCATGATGCTGCCTAATGGATATGTATATGGATACAATGTAAGTTTTAAAGTTATATTTTAATGCTTTATGACTGTGTTTACAGTAGGACAAGTTACCTCTTCAGGATGGAATGAAGCTTTTGTTCCAGAAGAACATGAAGTAAGGTAGAAATTGCAGAATTAGCCATGATCCCCTAATCTTCTGCAGATGCAAAGGAGGTTCTGACAGACAATTGTATGACAAATAGAACCATAGAGACAGAAACAGGACCTTTCAGCCCTTCTAGTCTTTTGTGAACCATTTTTCTGCCAAGTCCCACTGACCCTGCACCCAGTCCATAGTTTTCCATACCTCTCCCATCCATATTCTTGTCTAAATTCTTCTTCAATGTTAAAATTGTGCAGGCATTCACCACTTCAGCTGCCAGCTTATTCTACACTCCCACCACTCTCTATGTGAAAGAAGTTCCCCCTAACCTTTTCCCCTTTTAACTTTAATCCATATCTTCTGGTTAGTATTTTGCCTACCCTCAGTGGAAAAAGCCTACCTACACTTCCTCTGACTGTCCCCCTCATAATTTTAAATACCTCTATCAAATCTTCCCTCATTCTTCTATGCTCCAGGGAACAAAGTCCTAATCTGTTCAACCTTTCCCTGTAACTCACGGCCATACTGACAATATGCATCATTTGCAATCCTATCCAGTTGAAACTCTCACAGTTCTCCCCACTCTCCCTCACCTCATAAGCACAAAATGACAAATAACTCAGTTGCTAACCTTGAAGAACTTTCCCCCGATACTCTCCAGATCTTCAAAATCAAGCCAGCAATTTTTGACCTGTATTGTGTAAGCTTTACGAAATGCAGCTATCTTGATATGGTAAATGTAGCATATTTGGATTTTAGATATTTTTGGACTATTTATCTTGAGCTACACCAGAAAATTCATACTGGAGAGAGGATGTTAGTTGTCCTACATGTGGCTGACTTCTCACGCCTGCGGCAACATCAGAGAATTCTTAGTGGGGAGAAATCGTTTACTTGTTCTGGCTGTGGAATGGGATTCATAGATTCCTCAAGCCTGCATGCACACCAGTGAACCAGGGAGAGACCCTCCACCTACTTTGAACACAGGAAGGTGTTTGCCTAACTATCCTACCTCTAGCAACATGAGAGAGTTCATACCTGGGAAAGTTTAATCTATCTCCTCCAAGTGTGGGAAAAGATCAATAAACTTGTTGGATATGAAAAAAAATTCATGATCTAAAAGTATTGCAGCTATATAAAACTTTGGTTAGGCTGCACAGAATATTGTGTGCAATTCTGATGGCCCCATAACAAGAAGGATGTGGTAACTTTGGAAAAGATACAGAAGTGATTGGAAAGTATGATCTATGGGGAAGAGATTGGACAAACTTGAGTCGTTTTCTCTGTTATGTCGGAGGCTGAGGGGAGAAGGGTTTAGAAGTTTACATAAAATTATGAGAAACATAAAAATACCAAATACAAGAGGCAATGTGTTTAAGGTGAAAGGGTAAAATTTAAAAGAGGTATGTGGGGCATTTTTCTTTGATGCAGAGAGAGGTGGGGGTGCTTGGAATGGGCAGCCAGGAGTAGTGATAGACCACTTCTGCAGAAAGTGTTGGTTGCTCAAGGAACTCGGGGTCAAAGTTAATGTCCTGGAAATTGAGTTTCAAACACTTGACACTTCAGGGAGGACACTATGTTTCATAAGGCAGTCATGCTGTTTTGATTAAATGATTCAAATTCTCTCTGTGGTCAGGAACAAGGAAGTGTGACTGCGAGTGAGGCAGGTAGGGGGATCCAAGAGATACTGCGGGTGGAGTCTCAGTCCAGCAAGTCAGAGATTCTTGCTCCCTATATGGGTGACAGTGGGGGCCGCAGGAGTGATGAGCAACCGGACTGTGGCATCGTGGTTCAGAGAGCCATTGGAAAAGAAAAGAAATACAGGTATAATCGTAATAGGGCATAGAACAACTAGGTGAATAGATAGTTTTTTCTGCAATAAGGCTCGAGAATCCTGTAGGCTGTGTTACCTGTCTGGGTTCAGGACATCTCATCTGAACTGCAGAGGAATTTGGAGAGGGAGGGAAAGATCCAGTTGTTGTGGTCTATGTGGGTACCAACAATGTAGGAAAGATGACTAGGAAAGATAATTTTTTTGACAATTTATTAACTTCATGGTCACCAAAATTTATATAAGTATTTTATTCAAGGCTCATTTGGGTGCTGTGAGTTCAAATCCCTCTTTGCCAATTGGAGAATTTTAATTCTACTTTCAAATCGATAGCCAAGTTATCTTGACACTAGATCCAAAGTCTTAACCTCTGCTATTAAATTTAGTAATGTAGGTAATATATGGATACTATCCTGCTTGTATTTACTATTTTTTGTTGTTTCAGTCACTGCTTTCTATTCGTCAAGATGACAAAATTGTCTGCCCAAGAACCAAAGAAGTCTACAACTTCTCCCAAGCTGAAAAAGTATACATCATGTAGAAGTGTGGAAAAGAGCAAGGCCAGAACTTGAACCACAGGCTATCAGTTGGCTTAGCCTGTTGACTGCTGGGTACTGCTTGATTACCTGTGGCAATGCACCTTTCTTTTGGTGAATGTCTGTCTCTTGTGATCAAAAACCCAAATGGAACAAAAAATACCGTGTTGTTTGACAGGAGGGTGATGAAAGCAAGAAGAGTTTGTACGAAAAAAAGATTAAATAAAACAACTGAGGCTCTGACATGGGTTTTGTAGTGGTTTACATTATCTGAAATTTTTGAGTTTTCAAATGTATTTCAAGCGTAATTTTAAATTTAGTAACTCATTAGTGTTGTGCTTGGCGGGGGGCAGTGAGTACTTTTGATTGCCTTATTTCAGGCCTTCGGAACTTGCATAACTTGCACAACTGCAGTTAGTGCTTTCAGGCCTTAGTGTTTTAGAGTAGAATACTTCAGTTTAACCAGATCAGATGTAAAACAAGAAAACTTAACGTATTTTGAGTAATTGTGATTACGTTCCAAGATTCAAAGTTGAAAATTCCAGAAAGCTTACATTTTAGCTCTATTTATGCATGCAGACGCTGCTAGATTGTAGACATAATTATAAAGTTGGAGCAATTACAAATTAAAAAGAATCAAATAAAACCTGGTTTAGTTTGGTTTATTTGATCTGAGCTCTCATTTTTATTTGAGAATGACACTTGCATTTTCTCACTGTTTCTTTCATTCCCAAACTTGATTTGATTTTGAATATGTGGTCATATTTTGTTATATGGCTCATAAATGGCCATTCTTGATTGAACAGCCTGATGGCTTTCTCCCTCCCTTAGAACTCTAATGCTTTCATTCTGAAGCTTTGAATTTATGATCATCACCAGGGGCTTGTACTTTTTTCCTTTTCTGTTCAATTTAAGAATGCAGACAAAATGGGTTAGATTGGCTAACTCACGCTGTATTTACCCATAGAGCGAGGATCCAAGCCAACTTTTCTTTCCTTTTGGTCAATGTGCATAAGATGTGAAGAAAGCAATTTGGTCTAATTTCAGGGGAATGTCACGGATAAAACACCCTGCAGTGTGGCAGGCAGTAAGTAAATATCCTAACTAAAGCACCAAGAATGAAGTGTTATTTCCTGTAAAGGTTGTGCTGCTTGCACAGAACAACTTAGAGCATGATTCAATTGCTGGTGCCAGTCTCTGGACACTCATCTTTTGCTTGACCTATTCATTACCAACCAGCATGGAGATATTTCCCTGCCACAGGTTCTTGAATATCAACTACTTTTGGAAGACACATGATTGACAAGTAATTGCAACAAGACATGAGGGGTGACCAAGGACCGAACTTCAAGGCATCGTCGTGTTTATAAAATTGTATCTTAGTCATTATTTAAATAGATTAAGCAAATTTTCCTTTGGCTAATGGTGTGGCCAACAGGATGAGTCACATTAAAGAAAGGAGGTGTAAAGGCTTGCAAAATAGTGCGAGAACAATGTGGATAAGACAAAAGAGTTGATTGGTCAACCTTCATCTTCCTGAAGTCCACATTCTCCACTACACATCAACAGTTCCGTAGTGGAGAGAGTGGGGTGCACAAAGTTCCTTATACTGCATATAAGGGACGACTTATCCTGGACACACTATACCTTGTTAGTAAGGTGCAGCATTGCCTAGTCTTCCTAAGGAGGCTGATGAAAGAAAGGCTATTGGTCTCCATCTTCACAACCTTTGACAAGAGCACAGTTGAGAATGTCTTGTCTGGTTGCATCATTGTGTGATGTGGTTGCTGCAAAGTATCAGACTGGAAGTATATAGTGGATCATTAAAACAGCAGATAGGATGGCTGGGGACTCCCTTTCCTCTGCAGATGACATTTACTGGGATTGTCTAAGGAATAATAGAAGACCTTTTTCATCAGTATCTTCAACCCATTACAAGAAGCAGGAACAGGAGCATCAAAATCAGAACTTCAAGGCTGGGGAATTGCTTCTTCCCACAGACTGAGATTGGTGAACAGTATTCTGCAATTGTGAACATCATTCCAAATATTTATATATTTGATTATTTATGTGATCATTATGCACAGTGTATTGTGTTTTTGTGTGTGTACCATGCCCTGGAGAGATGCTGATTTGCCCTGTTGTATAGGTACAATCAGATGATAATGAACTTGAACTTGAAGATGGATAATTTAAAAAAAACATTATTTTGAATTTACCATTGTCTGGTGTTCCTTTGTTAGTTAATTAGAATGTAACAGCATTTCAATCCTGTCTGATTTACAGGATGGCCAAGCAACCTTTTCTGGTTTCAAAATGTCTCTGTTTTCAGTAATATGTTCTCTGGAATGTTTTTAGTCATATGACATGACATCATTACTGTCTTTGATGTTTAAATTCCAAAGGTATATGATCCAGTGATCAATGGGGGATCAAAGGTGGAGAAGGTAAGCAAAGTGAACTTTGCAGGACTAAGCAGAATAGGACTTGCATGATAAATAATGGGGAACTGTAAAAGTTGTAGAGCAGAGGGATCTGGGAATATAGATACATAATTCCTTTAAAGTGAAGTCACAAATAGGTTTGGGAATAAAAGCTTTTAGCCCATTGGCCTTCATAAATCAAATTACTGAGTACAGGAATTGGATGTTATGTTGAAATTGTGTAAGACATTGGTGAGGCCAGATTTTAAGTATTGTGCACAGTTTTCACATTTCAGATTTATTGTCAAGAGTACGTACATGACATCACATACAATCCTGAGTTTCTTTTTCCTTTAAAGAAATGTAAAGAAACTGTGCAATACAAAGAGAAAAAAATAATAATAAAGTGCAAAAATAAGTCCTTAAATGAGTCCATGACTGAGATTGTTGTTGAGGAGTCTGATGGTAGAGGGGTAGCCTCTGTTCCTGAACCTGATGGTGTGAGTCTTGTAGCACCTATACCTCTTCCCTGATGGTAGCAGCAAAAATGGAGCATGTGTTGAGTGACGTGGATCCTTGATGATTGCTGCTGCTCTGTGATGGTACAGGAAAGATGCTCTGAGATGATGAGTCCCAAAAATTTCACTTTGCTTACCTTCTCCACCTTTGATCCCCCATTGATCACTGGATCATATACCTTTGGAATTTAAACATCAAAGACAGTAATGATGTCATGTCATATGACTAAAAACATTCCAGAGAACATATTACTGAAAACAGAGACATTTTGAAACCAGAAAAGGTTGCTTGGCCATCCTGTAAATCAGACAGGATTGAAATACTGTTACATTCTAACGAACTAACAAAGGAACACCAGACAAAGGTAAATTAAAAATAATGTTTTTTTAAAATTAAACTATTAACACAACATTTCTTACTTAACTCTAAACTTAACCCCACTATGCACAAATGTAAAATGTGTGTGTGTGTGTGTGTGTGTGTGTGTGTGTGTGTGTGGGGGGGGGGGGGTGGGGGGGGTGATCCCAAACTATTACAGTTTAGGCATAATTCTGAGAAGTCGATTTCAAATTTCAGCTTCAAACATCTTATGTTGAACTTGAAGATTTTAAAATTGCAATTCAGAGGTAATTATGAATGTGACAGATTATGTTATATTTTATATTGTATATAGATTTTTTTTAAGTAGATAAACTGTGGGGGGGGGGGGGTTAAGTGTAGGTCACAACCAAATATAAACACTTCTCAACAGAGATCTCATTTAAAATGTCAGAGCTCTGCTTAAGCCAGACAGTTCAGGCTCCCAGAGCCTTTGTAAAGACAATGGAAACTGCTTTGCTGAAGGACTTCACAAGTTGGTGTTAATTGGACATGCTGTGGAGAAATGGATTATTGTTTTGGAAAGCAACAGATGAATGGACTCCGAAGATTGGTTCCGGTGCCACAATCTATCTGAATGCAGTTTGCTGTTCTAAGAAGGTAATAATATAGTTTTGCAAGCAGAGAGAAAGAGAGGAGACCAAACAGGGTTTTGTCTAAATGTGACATAGAGAGAGAGATTGCTGGTTTTCTGCAGTGACTTTTGGAAGCTTGTGTGAAACCCCATTTTGAAGCCAGGCTGTGAGTTCTTAGTTCAGCCTGTTCAAAGCCCTTGTGGTCCATACTAGCAGAGATGATTGGCTGTATAACGTTTTGCCAGAGATAAGGGAAACCGAAAATAAACTCTGTGGTAACCTGAAAGAAAGAAGCTATCATCTGGAAAACCCTGATGGGGCAAGTTTCTACAGCAAGACACTGAGGTGGCTGATCGGAAGGAATCAGCTTGTGTGTATCCAACAAGCAACAAATCTCTCTCTGAAAACCAACAAGAACCTTCCTGAGCAGTAACCATTTACCTTTCAAGTACCAAAGCCTGGTGAAGATTCATAAATGATAAATTCTGTGCACAGAATAAGAGTTGCCTGATACCAGTGAATTTGGAGGAGTGAGAAGTGAGATTGGATTGTGAATCAAAGAACTTTTCAGAACTTATACACATTACATACACGTACGATTAGAATTAGAAGGGGGTTAAGTTAACAGTAACAAGTTAAAGTTTGATCCTGTTTTTATGTTTAAAGAAAATTAAAAGTTACTTCTGTTTAAATAACCATTTGTTGTGGTGAATTTCTATTGCTGCTGAGTTTGGGGTCCTCTGGGCTCATCACATGAAGCATTTTGAAGCATTATGTCTTCAGACCCCTTTAAAACTCACAACTTTCTTTTGTCGAGCAGTTTTCAAGGCAATGTTTCTTCATAGGGTGATTTCACAAACTCCCTCTTATCTTGCCGAAGAGTTACAGAGTCTGTTTTCCACAATGATTTCTTTTTTAATCAAGAATGACCTTTTTGCATAGACACAGGAGGCTTTCCTTTTTTCTTAGAGGCAGTCGGAGTGGCTACTTCTTTTAAAATACCACTTTTGGTTTTCCTTTTATTAGAATCAAATTAGAATTTGTTATGAAATTCAGTGTTTTGTGGCAGCATCAATGTGCAAACATTCACATTATAACCATCGTACAAAATAAAAGTGCACAAAAAGTAAGGTAGTATCTTTGGTTCATTGATTATTCAGGAATCTGATGGCAGTGGGGAAGAAGCTGTCCTTGTGCCTCTGAGTGCCCATCTTTAGTCTCCTGTACCTTTTCCCCAAGGTTAGCAGAGTGAAGAGGGCATGGCCTGGGTGCTGGTGATCTTTGAGGATAGAGGCTACTTTTTAAGACACTGCCTCATGTAGATGCTCTCGATGAAGTGAAGTCTCATGCCTGTGATGTTGCAGGCCAAACTAACAATCCTCTGGAGTTTATTCTTGCCCTAAAAGTTAGTGACTCCATACCAGGCAATGATGCAGCCAGCCAGAGTGATCTCCACGGTACACCTATAGAAGTTTACGAGAGTCTTCGCTGACACACCAAATTCATCAGACACCTCACAAAATATAGACACTGGTAAGCCTTCTTTCTGATTGCATCAACATGGAGTCTCCAGGACAGATCCTCTGAGATGTTCACACCCAGGAATTTGAAGTTCTTGACCCTTTACACTGCTAAGTTCTCGATGAAGATTGGGTTGTGTTCCCCTAACTTCCTCCAGAATCATCTTGGTTTTGCTGACATTGAATGCAAGTTGTAGAGTGGGTTACAGAGGTCTAGAGTTTGTAGCTTCTTGACCAGCACTGAGTGAATAATGGCATTGAAGGCCAGGCTGTAGTCAATGAACAGCCGTTGTATGTATGAATTGCTATTTTCGAGATGATTCAGGGCTGAGAGTAGAGCCAACAATATTGCATCTGCTGTGGAGCTATTGAAACGATTGGCGAATTGCAGTGGGTCCAGATCTTTGCTTAGGTACGTGTTAATTCTGGCCATGACCAGCCTCTCAAAGCATTTAATCACAGTAGAAGTTAGTGCTACTGGGGAGTAGTCATTGAGGCAGCTCACACTACTCTTCTTGGGTACAAGGATTATTGATGCCTTTTTGAAGTAGGTGGGAACTTCTGACTACCACAATGAGAGGTTGAAAATGTCGGTGAACACTCCAGCTAGATAGTTGGCACAGATTTTCAGTACCCTGCCAGGTATGCCATCAGGGCCTGACATCTTGAGAGGGTTTACCCTCCGAATAATATTCTAACGTCACCCTCAAAGACAGATAGTGCAGGGACAACAGCCTTTTCAGGGATTCTCGTAGGCACTGTTCTTCTCAAAGCGGGCATAGAAGGAGTTCAGCTCTTTAAAGAGAGCACAGACAGCTTTGTATCCAAAAGGAAAAATTGCTGCTTTCACAATCTTGTCTCTCACAGGATGGCCAAGTCTTCTTCAACTGACCCCCTTTGCCTCTCATTTCGATATTTCTCACAGATCTTCCATGTCACAAGGAATGACATCATAACATTCTTTGAAGTTCTTCTGAACCTTTTAACATCTTCATGCTAAAAACCATAATTTAATCTTTGTCTTCCCAAATTGAAAATCAAAGTAATCATCTGTTCGCTGTTTCTCGCTTCCAAAACATTGCTTCTGAGTTGTTTGGCATGGACTAGCAAAATGGTTTCTTGTAAATAGACTATTGTTCCCGTTATCTCAAAAACCATCTCCAAATCTTTCATCTCTCTCCCTAACTGTAGTCACGGCAGATTTCTGTCTCTGAGATTATGTAAGATGCCATCTTCAAATAATCTCTGTTTTTAAAATACAATTGTGTTATCGATGTGCCCTTGAAAACCAATCCCACAAAATAACCTTACTAAGACAATATACGAGCCCAGAGGACCCAAAACCCAGTAACAAGAGACATTCACCACAACAAATGGTTACTTAAACAAAAGTTGTTTTAATTATCTTTAAACATGAAAACAGAATCAAACTTTAACTTATCTATTAACTTAACTAACCCAACTTAACCCCCTTGTAATTCTAAATGCACGTGTATGTAATGTGTGTATAAATTTAAGAAAAGTTATTTGATTCACAGTTCAATCTCACTTCTCATTCTTCCAAGTTCTCTGGTTGCAGGCAATTCTTATAATGTGCACAGAATTTAACATGTATAAAGTTCATCAGGCTTTGGTGCTCGAAAGGTAAATGTTTACCGCTCAGGAAGGTTCTCGTAGGTTTGCAGAGAAAAATGTGTTCCAGGATTTCCACAACTCAGTACCACCATTAGTCACCTCAATGCGGATGTCCTGGAAAAGGAATCTCTCACTGAAAACCAGCAAGAACCCTCCTGAGTGGTAACCATTTGCCTGTTAAGCACCGAAGACTGGTGAACTTTGTTAAGGCTGACTTCTGTGCACAGTACAAGAATTGCCTGCAACCCGTGAGATTGGACTGTGATCCAAAGAACTTTTCTAATCTTAAATATACATTACACACACCTGCGCTTAGTATTAGAGGGGGGGATTAAGTAGTTAGGTAGGTTAAGTAATAAGTTAAAGTTTAATTCTGTTTTCTTGTTCAAGTATAATTAAAAAGTACTTTTGTTTAAGTAACCCTGTGTTGTGGTGCATATCTATTGTCGCTGGTTTTTGGGGTCCTCTGGGCTCCGTAACATTTATGGGTGCTCATCGTTTAGGATTTGAACATTGATTTATTGGTTGATTGGGTTTTTTGTTTGCAAGCTATTGTGTCTGGAATTTTTGCAAGCTAACTTAAAGTCGGTGCCTGGAAAAACAGCAGCAATGGATGTGGATACATTTTTGTTACAACCATCACCTGCTGAGCTGCAGAGCATGAGAAAAGAGGAACTGATGGTTATTTCTAAGGCACTGAAAATTGTTGAAGTTGAACATTGGATGAGAAAAGTACAGATACGGTGGATTATAGTGAAATATATAAGTGAAGGAAAATTTGTTGAGGAAGACTAAGAAAATTTTCCATTGAATAGATCTTTTGAATTGCAATCGGAATTGGAGAAATTGAGGGTGCAAGAAGAGAGAATCATAATTTTGAGTTGCAGAGACAACAATATGAAGCTGAAAAGCAAAGAGCAGAGGCTGAGAGAAAAAGGATATTTGAGGCCAAGGAAGCAGGAAAACAGAGGAAATATGAGTTGGAGGTAGCTGAACGATGGAACGAGGAAATTGAAAGGGACAGATAGATTCAATTAGAGAAGTTAAGAATGGAGATAGAGAAAGGTACGAGAACTGAGGCTGTAATTCCTGGGGAGAGGTTTTTGGCTAGTAGAGGTAAATCTAGTGCCTCCTTTTGATGAGGGATATATAGATACTTTGAAAAGGTTGCTGAGAGCTCAAGATGGCCGAAAGAAAAATAGCCTCTCATGCTTCAAAGTGTTTTGAAAGGAAAAGCACAAATTGCATCCTCTAGCTTGATTGCAGAGCAAGTGGCAAATTATGATACTGTTAAACAAGCAGTAATGAGAGCTTATGAGTTGGTTCCAGAAGCATATAGGCAAAAATTTAGGAGTTTGGTGAAAACATGGAATCAATCTTATATGGATTTTGTTCTGAAGAAATCTGTGTGTTTTGACCGTTGGTGCACCTCAAAAGGAATAAACAATGATTTTGACATATTGAGAGAATTAATATTAATAGAGGAAATTAAAAAGGTGTGTCCAAGAGGAGATTAAATTATACTTAGATGAGAGAGACGTGGGGAAGGCAGCTAGATTAGCAGATGAATTTGCTCTGATTCACAAAAGTACATTCCAGAATAAAAGGCATTTTCAGAGAGTTAATGTGGAAGATTAATAAGCCTGTTCATAATGTTAGTATGTAGCAAGATAGTAGGCCTGGAATAAAGTCTGGAGAAAATGTTAAAAGGAAAGATGAAGGAAAGGTAGGAAAAAACAGAACTTCTGCATTTGTATGTCATTTTTGTAAGAAACCTGGTCATGTGATTGTGAATTATCTTGTCTTGACAAAGGAAAAAAACAGGTTTTACCAGAAGCATGTATTCAAACAGTGGAATTTAAGGAGAGCAGAGGTGCCAAACCTGGTAAGGAGGTCATGGATGTTTTCAAGCCTTTTGTATCAGAGGGCTTTGTCTCAATAAAGGAGGGAGAGAGAACAAGAGGTTCCAGTTAAAATTCTGAGAGATACTGGGGCTGCTCAGTCATTGTTGTTGGGAAGTGGATCAAAGGACTGACACAGGGGAGATAACACAGGGGTGCAGTCTTTAGGTATAAATTTTGAGATAGTCAAATGGATTGAACATTGGCTGAAAGGGAGAGGACAGAGAGTGGTAGTGGATAATTGTCTGTCAGGTTGGAGGCCGGTGACCAGTGGTGTGCCTCAAGGATCTGTATTGGGCCCATTGTTGTTCGTTATATACATTAATGATCTAGATGATGGGGTGGTGAATTGGATTAGTAAATATGCAGACGATTCTAAGATAGGTGGAATAGTGGATAATGAAGAAGGTTTTCAAGGATTGCAGAGGGATTTGGGCTGCTTAGAAAAGTGGGCTGAAAAACGGCAGATGGAATTTAATGCTGATAAGTGTGAGGTGCTTCATTTTGGTAAGAAGAATCAGAACAGGACATACGTGGTAAATGGGAGAGCATTGATGAATACAGAAGAGCAGAAAGATTTAGGAGTAATGGTACATCGTTCCCTGAAGGTAGAAACTCACGTGAATAGGGTGGTGAAGAAGGCTTTTAGTATGCTGGCCTTTATCAGCCATTGCATGGAATATAGGAGTTGGGAGGTGATGTTGAGACTGTATAAGACGTTGGTGCGGCCTAATTTGGAGTTCTGTGTGCAATTCTGGTCGCCTAATTATGGGAAGGATATAAACAGAGTGGAGAGAGTACAGAGAAGGTTTACCAGAATGTTACCTGGGTTTAAGCATCTAGAGTATAGGGAGAGATTGGACAGATTAGGTCTTTATTCTTTGGAGCGTAGAAGGTTGAGAGGGGATTTGATAGAAGTATTTAAGATTATGAAAGGGATAGACAGAGTGGATGTGGATAGACTATTTCCGTTAAGAGGTGGAAAGATTAAAACAAGAGGACATGAGTTAAGAATTAAGGGGCAGAGGTTTAGAGGTAACATGAGGGGGAACTTCTTTACTCAGAGAGTGGTAGACATGTGGAATGAGCTTCCGGGAGAAATAGTGGCGGCGGAGTCAATTGTATTATTTAAGAAAAGGTTGGACAGGTATATGGATGAGAAGAAGATGGAGGGTTATGGGCATTGTGCAGGGAGGTGGGACTAGAGAGGGGTGTTTGGTTCGGTGTGGACTAGAAGGGCCTAATGGCCTGTTTCCGTGCTGTAAATTGTTATGTTAAACTTTGATTAAAGGTGTTAGAGGTGAGGTAGAGTCAATATCGCTTCACAAGGTTGTGCTGAATTCAGAATTAGTTAAAGGACCTGTTGTAGTAGGAGTAATTCCAAAGTTACCCATGCAGGGTGTCTCGTTTTTGTTGGGGAATGATTTGGCAGAGGATAAAGTTGGGTCAGTTTTAAGATTGACAAATCAGCCTAGTAAGGATGAGGTTAAAGAGGATTGTGAGATATATCCTGCATGTGCAGTAACTAGGTCTGTGACTAAGGAAATGATGACAGCTGAAGAAAATCCAGTTGATAGAGATTTGCCCAGTACTTCTGAAGTACTTTTGAAAGAACAGGGTCATTGTGAGAGTGAGGATTTCTCTTTGTCAAGGAAAGAGTTAATTCAGCACCAGAAAATAGAGGGAGATCTTGTTGTCTTAAGGGAGAAAGGAGAGTAGGAGAGGAGAGTAAAGAAATGGCTTGTGGATATGGCTTGGAGGGTGAATAGTTAATAAAACCTTATTATGAGAATAAGGGTAGTGGAGAACAATCTGTATCAGAGATGTTGGCTGTTGACCAATGGAGGAAGTGGTGGATCATAAGATTATTGAAACAAAATCTTATGAGGGTAACCTTAAAGAAACCATGGTTCCTGTGCGCCTGTCTAACTCAACAATTTTGGAAAAGTTAGGCCATCTTAAGTTACAAGAGCAGATGCAGTTGAAAGAATTACTTTTGAAATACACAAATTTGTTCCCTGATATTTAAAAAAGGATGTCAATGATTTGCCATGATGTAGATGTTGGAGAAGCAAATCCCATAAAACAGCACCCATATAGAATAAACATTCAGAAGAGTAAAATCATGGATCAGGAGTGGAATATATGTTGAGAAATTACATTATTAGACCTGCGAACTCAGATTGGAGTTCTCCTTGTATTCTGGTACCAAAACCAGATGGAACTTTTAGGTTTTGTCCGGATTATAGTAAGGTTAATTCAGTAACTAAAACAGATGCTTATCCTATTCTGAGAATAGATGACTGTATTGACAAAATTGGAAAAGCTATATTTCTTAATAAGTTGGATTTGTTGAAGGGTTACTGGTGTGTGCCTCTGAGAGAGGAAAGAATATTTCAGCTTTTGTAACTCCATGTGGTTTATACGAGTATAATGCAACTTTCCAGAGGATGATTGATTTGGTTATCCAAGGGTTAACTCATACAGATGCTCATATTGATGACTTGGTCACAAAAAGTTACACATGGGAAGAACATCTAAGTTGTTTGCAAGATTATCCAAAGCAAACTGAACTGTTAATTTAGCAGAGTCAATTTGCAAATGCCATGGTAACATACTTGGGTTATGTAGTTGGCCATGGCAAAGTTCCACCTATTCAAGCTAAGGTGAATGCAATTTATGAGTTTCCTATTCCCAATGGCAAGAAGGCTGTGAGAAGGTTTTTAGGAATGGCAGGATATTATAGGAAATTTTGCTCAGATTGCTCTTCCTTTAACCAATCTTTTGAAGAAAGGGGAAAAATTTGTGTGGACCAAAAATAGTCAGGCAGCTTTGGAAAATTTAAAGGAGATGCTACGCCATTGACCTGTGTTAAAATCTCCTGATTTTGACAGACCATTTTCTGTAGCAGTGGACACCAGTGAAGGAGCAGCAGATGCAGTTTTATTGCAAAAACATAATGAAATTGTCTATCCAGTTGCCTACTTTTCAAAAAAATTCAGTGTTCATCAAAAGAACTATTCCACTATTGAAAAAGAACTGTTAGCTATCATATTTTCTCTGCGAAATTTTGACGTGTATCTTGGTACCTCTCATGAACCAATTGTTATATTCACTGACCACAATTCTCTGGTGCTTTGGAATAAAATAAATTATAATAACAGAAGATTGATAAACTGGAGTTTGATATTACAAGAATATAATCTGCAAATTAACCATATCAGGTGTAAATAATGTGATTGCCTATTGTTTGTCAAGGTGTTAAAATTGATCATTTATAGAAATACTCTCGAAATTGAATTACTGTACTATAACATGTTATAGTTAGTTATACTGAATTTTAACTCGAGTTAAAATTACCTTTAAAAGAGGAAGGTGTGACATAGTATTTAGAGGTGGTTTGAGAGGAATTGTTAGAACAGCTTGCACACACACATTTTAAAACACAGAATATTTGCAGGACTTTTGCAGGATGCTTTTTGCAGGAGGCAAAAGTATCGACAACAGCTTGCCTGGGAGAGCATGTAATCTTTGCAGACAGAGGAGAAGAGTTTTGCTCTCAGAAAGGGAGGGCGTGAAACAGAGAGAGGAGTCACAGAAATTATTTCCAGAAGGACAAAGCTGGCAAACTTTGGAAGGCTGCCTGGTCAAAGAAAAGACTGGCGATCTGAAAGGTGACCTGAAAGAAAGAGGATCATCTAGCAAACCCTGAAGGGGGCAAGTTTCGTCAGCAAGACTGATTGAGAAGGAATCAGTTGCGGATGTCCTGGAAAAGGAATCTCACTCTGAAAACCAGCAAGAACCCTCCTGAGTGGTAACCATTTGCCTGTTAAGCATTGAAGACTGGTGAACTTTGTTTAGGCTAACTTCTGTGCACAGTACAAGAATTGCCTGCAACTAGTGAGATTGGACTGTGATCCAAAGAACTTTTCTAATCTTAAATATCCATTACACACACCTGCGCTTAGTGTTAGAGGGGGGATTAAGTAGGTTAAGTAATAAGTTAAAGTTTAATTCTGTTTTCTTGTTCAAATATAATTAAAAATTATTTTTGTTATCTATTGCTGCTGGATTTTGGGGTCCTCTGGACTCCATAACTTTTTAGAGACTCTTAGGCACATGGATACAAGGTAGGAAGAATTTAGTGTTTTTTGTTAGGGATATGTAGACCCCAACAATGAAGACGCTGTTTACATCCGGTACCGCACGGATGGCAATCTCTTCAATCTGAGGCGCCTGCAAGCTCACACCAAGACACAAGAGAAACTTGTCCGTGAACTACTCTTTGCAGACGATGCCGCTTTAGTTGCCCATTCAGAGCCAGCCCTTCAGCGCTTGACGTCCTGCTTTGCGGAAACTGCCAAAATGTTTGGCCTGGAAGTCAGCCTGAAGAAAACTGAGGTCCTCCATCAGCCAGCTCCCCACCATGATTACCAGCCCCCCCACATCTCCATCGGGCACACAAAACTCAAAACGGTCAACCAGTTTACCTATCTCGGCTGCACCATTTCATCAGATGCAAGGATCGACAATGAGATAGACAACAGACTCGCCAAGGCAAATAGCGCCTTTGGAAGACTACACAAAAGAGTCTGGAAAAACAACCAACTGAAAAACCTCACAAAGATAAGCGTATACAGAGCCGTTGTCATACCCACACTCCTGTTCGGCTCCGAATCATGGGTCCTCTACCGGCACCACCTACGGCTCCTAGAACGCTTCCACCAGCGTTGTCTCCGCTCCATCCTCAACATCCATTGGAGCGCTTACATCCCTAACGTCGAAGTACTCGAGATGGCAGAGGTCGACAGCATCGAGTCCACGCTGCTGAAGATCCAGCTGTGCTGGATGGGTCACGTCTCCAGAATGGAGGACCATCGCCTTCCCAAGATCGTGTTATATGGCGAGCTCTCCACTGGCCACCGTGACAGAGGTGCACCAAAGAAAAGGTACAAGGACTGCCTAAAGAAATCTCTTGGTGCCTGCCACATTGACCACCGCCAGTGGGCTGATAACGCCTCAAACCGTGCATCTTGGCGCCTCATAGTTTGGCGGGCAGCAACCTCCTTTGAAGAAGACCGCAGAGCCCACCTCACTGACAAAAGGCAAAGGAGGAAAAACCCAACCCCAACCAACCAATTTTCCCCTGCAACCGCTGCAATCGTGTCTGCCTGTCCCGCATCGGACGTCAGCCACAAACGAGCCTGGAGCTGACGTGGACTTTTTACCCCCTCCATAAATCTTCGTCCGCGAAGCCAAGCCAAAGAATGTAGATCAGCATAACATCAAGAGCCAAAGGGCCTGTACTATGCTGTAATATTCTATGAACCTTCTCTCTGATGGGAGGAGAGAGAAGAGTGTGTCCAGGGAGTGATAGGCATTTTAGCATGTTGGCTGGCTTTTCTAGGCAGCGGGGTATGTTTGCTGTCCTCCAGTCATCTTGTATTTCACAGGTGTCCAATAAAGATTTAAACATCTCAGCCTTTGCCCAAATCATTTCTTCTCTTGCCTCTCATAGCAATGTGGGGTACAAAGGGTACAGGTATTTTAAATGAGAGGGCAAGAAGATGGCAATCAGGGTGTAATACAGGAGCTATAAAATCATTGATTTTGGTCAGAAGAATGGAAAAATTTATATCTGGACATATGAATGGCCCTTGACTTATATTCAATTTGTCCTGGCTCTAATGAACATAAGGTTTAGTACAGGATCATGTTGTGACGATATAATAATCTACACTACCAACTTCCCGGAATTTTCCTGCTGCTTAACCTATTTTTAAAAAAATATTTTCCATGTACCTATCTAATAATCTCTTAAAAATATTCTTCCAAAACCATCTCGGTGAGTCAGATGTGGTCTTACCTGACTCCTCTGTTACATTCATTTTGCATCATACCATTTGCCTTCTCAATTGTTTGTTGTACTTACAGATTTACTTTCTGTATTTCATCTGGATAGTAAGACTTGCAAATTTCTACAGGTGTACCTTGGAGAGCATTCTGACTGGTTGCAGCACTGTCTGATATCGAGGTGCCAATGCATAGGACAGGAAAAGACTACACAGAGTTGTGAACTCAGCCAGCGTCAACATGGACATCAGTCTTCACTCCATTAAGGACCTCGCAAGTCAAGTTTATTGTCATCTAATTGCACAAGTACAACCCAATCCATTGAAACCGTGTTCTCCAGTCCTCAGTGCAAAACACACAGATGTTCAACCAGATATAACACATAAGTAATAGATATGTAGGACAAATATTCATATATAGAAATAAATATTGTTTCATGAATATGAGAGTCTCGGATGATTAGTGTGAGCAGTTCCTTTGGTCGTTCAGCATTCTCATCACCTGTGGGAAGAAGCTGTTCCTCAGCCTGGTGGTGCTGGCTCTGCTACTCCGGTATCTCTTTCCTGACAGGAGCTGCTAAAAAATATTGTGTTTGGCATGGAAAAGGTCCTCTGATTTGGTGCATCTTCTTCAGACAATGATCCTGGTAGATTACGTCGATTGGGGGGGGGGGGGGCGGTGGGGGAAGGAGACTCTAGTGATCCTCTTCACCACTCTATGGTCCAATGGATTGATCTCCGATCAATTTCTTTGCAGCAACCATGCCACACTGTAGCCGGCCAGGATGCTCTTGATAGAGCTCCTATAGAAGGTTGACATAATAGTGGCTAGTAGGCTTGCCCACTTCAGTCTTCTCAGGAAGTGTAGTTGCTGCTGCACCTTCCTGACAAGTGAGGAGATCTTGGTCACTAGTTAACTGAACTCCAATGAACTTGGTGCTCTCCACTCTACTACAGAGTTATGTTTAGTGGAGGGTGGTCATTCCTGGTCCTCCTGAGGTCCACAATCATCTCCTTCGTCTTGTCCATGTTGAATCTCAGGTTGTTACTCTTGTACCATTTCATGAAATTTTCCACCTCTTCTCTGTAGTGCAACTTATCATTGTTGCTGATGAGGCCAACTACTGTTGTTAACTACCAACTTCGTGACACTCTTGGATTGGGAGCTGGTGATGCAGTTGTGGGTCAGTAGCATGAACAGGAGGGGGCTGAGCACACAGTCCTGAGATGTGCCAGTGCTCAACATTCTGTTATCGATCCAGACAGACTGTGATCTGTCCATTAGAAAGTCTAGGATCCAATTACAGAGAGGAGTAATCGGATTCCTAGCGAGGACACCTTTTCCACTAGGCTCTGGGGAATGATCATATTAAATGCAAAGCTGAAGACAATGAAGTCATATTTTGCAGTGGAGTGGAAAGTCCTAGGAATAACGGAGCATTGTTCCCTGAAGGTAGGAGCGCATGTGGATAGGGTGGTGAAGAAAGCCTTCAGTATGCTTGCCTATATAAATCAGTACATAGAATATGGGAGTTGGGAAATAATGATAAAACTGTACAAGGCATTGGTGAGGCCAAATTTAGAGTACTGTGTGCAGTTCTGGTCACCGATTTATAGGAAGGATATTAACAAGATAGAGAGAGTGCAGAGAAGATTTACAAAAATGTTGCCTGGGTTTCAGCATCTGGAAGACAAGGAAAGATTGAGAAAAGTAGGTCTTTATTCCTTGGAACGTAGAAGGCTGAGAGGGGATTTGATAGAGGTGTTTAAGATAATGAGGGGGATACAAGAGGTCATGGGTTGAGAGTTGATGGGTAAAGGTTTAGGAATAACATGAGGGGGAATTTCTTTACTCAGAGTGGTTAATGTGTGGAATGGGCTTCCGGGAAAGGTGGTGGAGGCAGGGTCAATTTTGTCATTTAAGAAAGAGTTGGATAAGTATATGGATGGGAGGGGGGTGGAGGGATATGGGCAGAGTGCTGGTAAGTGGGATTAGAGGAGGGTACTTGGACCAGTGCAGACTAGAAGGGCCAAATAGGCCTGTTTCCATGTTATAATTATATGGTTATAATTGTATGAGGCACCATTCTCCAGATGGCCTGGATGGAATGAAGTGACAAGGCCTCAGCATCTTCTGTGGAACATTTTCTTCTCTCTCTTAATTTTTTTATTGGTGTCCAAATGAAGAAAAGGGAATAAAACTGAAAATACAATATAATATATTTATTAAGATAAAACTTCAAGCAATATAAATTTGGTCCCCCCTCCAATGCAATGGGTGAAAAATCAAAAGAATCAAAAAACCCACCTAAACTATTCTGATAATAAAAAAAACAGCTGGGCAGCTCATCCTGAGGATTATATACATTTTGTAGTTTTTTTCCTACCGTAAATCAAAAAACAAAGGTTAGGCTATATCTCATTTGGAAGAGAAAAATACATCTAATCACATTATAAACATTTACATCATATAAAAATTAGACACAAAAGGTCACCATGCATCTTCAAATTTCACCGATGAATCAAATACATGATATCTAATTTTTTTCTAGGCTTAGACAAGAGATTTGAATAGGATGGCTCTTCCAGCCAACAATGAAGAGAAGGCCACAACCTGTTGAACAGGTGTAAAAAAAATTCCCAATGTCTGAGTCAATAACCATGAAAAGAGCAGTTATTGGATTGGGTCATGGCTCTACCTGGAGTATAGTTGAAAAGGTATTAAAAATTTCTTTCCAATAGTTTTCTAAGGATGAACAAGACCAAAACATATGTGTCAATGCAGCAATATCAGATTTGCATCTGTCACAAAAAGGGTTAATATTTGAAAAAGTACTAGCTAATTTATCATTGGACATGTGAAAATGATGCACCATATTGGATTAATAAATGTCAGGCACATATAGATGTATTTACCATCTTAAAATTCTTGTCCTATAGATCCTCAAATAAGGGTCTTGCAAGTTCCAGTTCCTAACCCTTTTTACCCTTATGATTAAGTACTGGACATAGTTTTAATAATCTATCATACGTAATTCCAATTAATCATTCCGAGAAGGATTCAATTGAAAAATATTATCAATTAAATCTGGTGAATATACAAATGGAAAATCTATTTAAGAAATTTCTAATCTGTAAATATCTAAAAAAAATTAGAATTTGTTGTCATATTTACTTGCAAGCTGGTTAAAAGACATTAAACAACCTTCCTTAAAAATATGAAAAAGAAACAATGCCTTTGATTTTCCATATAGAGAAAGATTGATCAATTTTTGATGGTTGAGAAAAGTAATTAATGAGAAATAGGATGAGATTTTTAAAATTTAAAAAATTCCTAAATTGGAACGAGATTTGCAGTACATGTTTGAATATTGAATATATTCCTCTTGATCATGGAAAACCTAAATGGAAGGGAGGCCCCTGAATCCTGCTGCATTGATCTCAATTCTAAATCTGTTCATATTTGGATGATCCAATTTATCAGAATAAAAAATCCAAAAAGTTAGATAGCAAATATTAGCAGCCCAGTAATAAAATCTAAAATTAGGCAAGGCCATACTTTCATCTTTTTTCAATTTTTGTAAATGAAATTTACTAATTCTATGGTTTTTGTTGCTCCACATAAAGGAAGAAACTTTTGAATCAATATTACTAAAAAAAAAGATTTTGAGATGAAAACTGGAATTGCTTGAAATAAATATTATAATTTTAACTGCATTAATACGACCTATTACAGATAAAGAAAAGGGAGATCATCTAGAAAAAGACAATCTCACGTGCTTGGATAAACGAGAAAAATTGAATTTATATAAATCTTTTAGTAATTTCAACCCCTTAAGTAGGTGAAATGATCTCTAACAATCTTTAATGGAACTTGAGTGTAGATAGGGACCTGCATATTAATCGGAAAAAGTTCACTTTTATGAAGGTTGAATTATATCCAGAGAAAGTGCTGAATTGAGAAAACACAGATAACGTAGCTGGGTAGATCTTTCAGGATCTGAAATATTTACTAATAAGTCATGTGCAGACAAAGAAACCTTATGAGTTTCTCCATCTCTGACAATCCTTTGAATCTCATGAGAGCCTCTGAGGGCTATTGCTGGAGGTTCTAAAGCTAGATCAAATAGCAAGTGGCTAAGGGGACATCCCGGTCTAGTTCCCCTAAGCAACCTAAATGAGGAGGATTTGTTATTATTAATAACCAACATAGCTAAGGGGGTACTATATATCGGTTTCTTCTTTAGGTGAATTGAAATGGGTTCAGTGTCTCTGGGAGGTATGCTTTGATGCTTTCTGTCACCAGACGCTTGAAGCATTTCATAATGGAGGAGATCAGTGGCACAGGGCAGTAGTCATTGAGGCCTGGTATTGTTGCTCTCTTGGGTACCAGAATGATGGTGGCTGTCTTGAACCCTGTGGGAATGATGAACTGTTGCAATGGGGTGTTGAAGATGTCCATTAAGGCTTCCATCATTTGGTCTGTGCAGATCTTGTGTAGGTTCCCCTTGGCTGTCACTATGCAGGGAGCCCATTCATCAGGGGAACATGCAACTTTGATGTCATCCTGTTCTTCTCATCAAACCGTGCATAGAAGATGTTCAGTCTGGCGGAAGGGAGGTGTCATTGTCCTTAACTTGCAAGTCTTGATCTCTTGCCACATGCGCATTGTGTCGCCAGTGTCACACAGCTGCCTGTGGATCTTCTGTGCATATCCCAGCTTTGACTTCCGGATTGCACGGTCAAGTTCAGCTCTGGCTGATGTTAGTGTCATCCTACATCCTGTCCTGAAGGCAGCATCATGAGCTCAGAGAAGGGCCTGGACCTCTGCATCCAACCATGGTTTCTGGTTAGTCCTGGTTGTGAAGCCAGTCGTGTACTCCTCTATGTTGAAATGACCTTTGTAGGTGGCTGTGTCCCTGAAACAGCTCCAATCCATGGACTCAAAAGAGTCATGTAGCACTGCTGTGCCCCCCTGACCACTTCCTGCAAATTGACCTCATTTGCTTTGCCAGTGGTCTGTACACCGGGTTTAGAAGGACAGATCCAGGTAACCAAGGTGAGAGCGAGATGCAGCTTTGTATGCACCAGGGACATTGGTGTACTCCCAACACACTGTTGACACCATGGTAAGACCGGTTTAAGGGTGGCATGATTGAAGTCACCAGCAACGATCATGGCACCGTCGGGGTAGGACATCTGTGATTTGCAGCTCCTTCATGGCTTCACCCTCATTAGCTGAAGGTGGAATGCAGACTGTGGCAATCAGCACAGCCGAGTGTTCACTCGGCAGGTAGGTCTGCATTTCACCGGCAGAACTTCACAACAGAGACATTGGTGCACCAGTTCTCGATGATATAAATGCAGTTCCCCTCCTGAAGTTGCACCATCTGTCTGCCCGGAAGGAAATAAGGCCATCTAACTGAATCACTGACTCTGGAACGGAATCCTGGAGCCGCGTTCTGTGACCACCAGAGCGCAGCCGCCCTGTAATTCTTTCTGATTCAGATGCAGCCTTAGGTGCACAAGAGGCAGTGTCTCTGTCCTCAAAGACCCTCAGCACCCAGGGTATGCTCACTTTACTCTGCGACCATCAGGAAGGAGGTACAGGACTCCGAAGACAAACACCCAACAGCACTAAAACAGCTTCTTCCCCTCCACCATCAGATTTTGGAATGGACAATGAAGCATCGATACTACTTCATTTTCTCTTCATTTGCAATATTTATTTTTTAAAATGTAATTTATTGCAATATTTGCACTGTGATAATGCCACAAAAAAACATAATTCATGACATGTTCATGATCATAAATTCTGATTCTGGGATCCTATCATAGAGGTATATCTAACCAATGTAAACAGCCTTAATTTTTTTATTCAACTTGCGCCACCTTGTCCATTCACTTAACCTCTATTTTGGTTTCCATATTCCAGACCTACTTTTTAATTTTGACACGTAGCATGGTAACAGGCTCTTCTGGCCCACAAGCCTATGCTCCTCAAATACACCAATTAACTTATAATCCTCTTACATCTTTGAATGGTAGGAGGGAACCAGAGCACGCAGCAGAAGCCCATGCAGATACAGGGAGAACAAACTCCTTACAGACAGCACCAGATTCAAACCCAGATTGCTGACTTGTACTTGTTTGCATGACATTGATAGCTGGAATGAGCAGATTGCCTGTGAAAATGATTTATTTAAAAGGCTTATACTCACAAGAATTTTGAAGAGCACATCTCTTGTTTTGAATCAAGTTGAGGAGAAATGGTTGTGAATCTTCATAATTCTCTCATCCAGAGGGGTAAAGTCTTTAATATGCATTTGAGATCGAGATCAACAAATTTCTGGACATCAAAGGTCAAAGACTGTGATGTTTAGGCAGAACAACTGAGGTGGAGGGACAGCCCTATCTTTATTGTTTAATTTAAAGGCCATGGATTGCTCCTCCAAAGATAGATCTGTGTTTCTCATGTACTGAATACATTCAAGACTTTTTTTTAATTTATAGAGGGGTTAAAGGGAAGAACACACGTGTTTGGAAAGTATCAGGTTCAGTCGGTTCACAAGTCTGGACACAAGAGTTAGAGTCACAGGTAAATTTATTGAACACACAAAAGATAAAAGGGGAGAACATCAAACAATACTTAATTACTCCTACTAAGCAACTATAGACATGCACATTGAACTCTGATACCAGTGGCCACCCTCAGGGTCAAGTTATATACAGTTACAACAAGACAGACTTAAAAGCACCAACAAGAGGTAGGTAGGAGGGGAAATGAGTTGTGGCGCTCTCTGCAAGCACTGATTTTTCCTATCACCTTTACAAAATCCAGCAGCAATAGGGTGACTTAAACAAAATTAGTTTTTAATTATATTTGAAAAAAACAGAATTAAACTTTAACTTATTATTTAACCTACTTACTTAACCTAACTACTTAATTCCCCCCCCCCCCCACCTAATACTAAGCGCAGGTGTGTGTAATTTATATTTAAGATTAGAAAAGTTCTTTGGATCTCAGTCCAATCTCACGGGTTGCAGGCAATTCTTGTACTGTGCACAGAAGTTAGCCTTAACAAAGTTCACCAGTCTTTGGTGCTTAACAGGCAAATGGTTACCACTCAGGAGGGTTCTTGCTGGTTTTCAGAAACTCAGCAGGTCACGCAGCATCCAGAGGAAGGGGGGGGTGGGATGGGGGATAAGCAGCGTTCTGAAGGGGCTCAGGCCCCAAACACTGGCTCCCCTTGGCTTCCTCAAGAGGCTGCGAAACGGTGCTAACTTTCTCCAGTATATTTCTGCATTGAATGGAGCATTTCTTCCCTGACCGGTTTAGTTCCTCCAACATTGAATGGTTTCTACTTTACCGACGGCCCCAGGCCCCAGGCCCCAGGCCCCAGGCCCCAGGCCCCAGGCCCCAGGCCCCAGGCCCCAGGCCCCAGGCCCCAGGCCCCAGGCCCCAGGCCCCAGGCCCCAGGCCCCAGGCCCCAGGCCCCAGGCCCCAGGCCCCAGGCCCCAGGCCCGCGTTGGGAGGCGTGAGGCCCAAGTTCGGATGCAGCCTCGCCGTCGGTTCAAGATGGTGGGGCCCCGCGCATTACGGCCGGTCGAGGCGCTGGCCTAACTGCTGCGGAGCCGGTGGAGGAGTGCCCAAACTCGGCGACTCACACCAGGGGGGGCAACCGGCGGACGAGCAGCAAGTCCCGCCCACCATCGCTCGCTCACCTGATTGGTCGTGTGAGATGGGTCCGGGCGCAGCCCTCGGTTCCGATTGGGCACGGTCGGTGCCATTCACCAGTGAGGCTTCAGTCGACGTGAGGCTTGATGCTCCCAGTCCCAGTC
The DNA here is from genome assembly GCF_036971445.1 of Narcine bancroftii. NCBI lineage: Eukaryota > Metazoa > Chordata > Chondrichthyes > Torpediniformes > Narcinidae > Narcine > Narcine bancroftii. Next base: position 30,304,055 of record NC_091471.1, read on the forward strand.
CCGCTCCCGCTCCCGATCCCCACCGAGATCCGACTCGGGGTCGGCCGGTTTGTTCAGAGTTCCTCACATTTAAGCCTCAGTGCTGTCTATTTATAACATCAGCGGTGACAGGCTGAGAGGTTCCCCGGGCGCTTCACGACAGCGTTGCCAAACTGAAGCGACTCTCAACCCAACTCCAGGAGGCACAAAGAGGTGAGTTTGAACGAGTTTCAGGGTGGGGGGGGGGGGCGGGGGGGGGGGCAATCGGAGTCATGGAGAAAACTCTCGAGTTTTGTGACTTTGAAGGAGGAAGCAAGAGGAGAAAAAGAAAGAATTGGCTAAGGCTCCTATATAATAGCCCTGATCCTCCCGCAGAGCCAGGCGATTTGACTCTGCGCTCAACACAATCCTACCTCGAGAGGTTTAGTGCTAGACTGCTACCGTAGTGGAGTGGGTCGCATCTGGGGAATGGTCCATCTTGTGAATGTTGTTGCATCTTTAGAGTTACACAGAGACAGATGTGAACCGGATCACCGAATCTCTTCCCGTAATCTGACGTGAAATCCAAGCAGATCGCAGCTGAAGCAGAAAAGGACACGGTTCGACAGAAAGGTCATCAAGAATCTGAATGAAAGATGGCCTGGTGGTGAATGTCAGCCATACTACAACATCAGAGCTGAGCTGAGAGTGCTCACTGGGCTTCTCCACAGTTAGAGCAGAATTGCCAGCCCTCAATCACGAGTCCCTTTCAAATTGCAGCACGTGGGTGGCCCTCCTGGGACCCGGGTGTGATTACAAATCGCAGAGGGATGGATCCATTAAATCACCAACCCAGCAATTGAAGGGGGAATCTCACCCCTGTGAGAACACAGTAAATGAGGCATCACACACTCACGGCAATCCCCCTCCACTGGCTGTCAGTCACCACACCCCCTGTCAATCGCCACTCTCACTGTCAGTCTCCCCCTTCATCAATCAACAAACCCCTCCATCAGTCGCCAACTCTCTGTCACTCTCCACCCCCACTGTCAATCGGGATGGCCATTGCTCCTGCACTCCCGCATTGAGGCATCACTGTGAACTGGAATGGCATTTCCAGCAGTGGTACATCGAGACCCCCTCACTCTCCCTCCCCCCCCCCCCCCCACCGTGGTAGCGACTTCTTCACCCCCACCTCAGAGCCCTGGCAGAAAGTTGGAACTGATCTATTCCAGATGGATGGAAAGAATTACTTGCTGGTTATTGATTATCTATCAAACTATCAGGAGATTGGGTTGCTTCCTAGCAGTTTGATGCTTGAAATATATGAAATCAATCTTTGAAAGACATAGAATTCCTCAAATTGTCTACAGTGACAGTGGACCATGCTACAGTTATAGAGAATTCCAGAACTATGCAGAAGAGCATGATTTTTGACATGTGACTTTAAGCCCTCTGCATCCACAGGCAAACGCCAAAGCAAAGAAAGGAATTCACATAAACAATCACTCAGGAAAGCACCAGACAGTGGCTCAGATCTTTTTCTAGCTCTATTAAGTTACACAGCTTCGCCACTTGAACATGCTGAGCTTCTGATGGGACGTAGACTACACACCACACTTCCCGACTCTCCACAAGAACCAAGATGTCAAACGGAAACAAAAGCATCTGCATGGAAGACATGTAAACTATAACAAATCAGCAAGAAACTTAGGGCTACTGGCACAACAGGACATAGTGAGACTCAGAGATTCCAACACTTGGGACAAAAAGGCTACTGTTCTGGGAGAGATCCTACACTGAAAGAACAGGAGGATCAAATTCTAAGCAGGAATCGAAGGAGCCTGCTGAAAACACCAGAGATACTGCAGGAACAGATAAATGCAGAGGTTTCAGCCTAAACAGAAACAGGAAACACCACCCGTGCTAGACAGTAGTGGCCCAGTAGATCTGACACAAGCACCTGTGTTAAGAAGATCCACACGAGTGGTCAAAGCACCTGACAGACCGAATCCATAAAAGAAAAAGAACTGAACACCTAAAAGTTTATGCTGCTAATGGTCATGTTACATTTGTGTTGAACATTAAATTGAAAGAATACTGAATTAATGTGTCATGTTTGAATAAACATGTCAAGGAAAGGGGATGTAGTGATAGAGTGCTGTCATCAGGAGGAGTCAGAAACGAAGTGTGTAGCATCTGGGGAATATTGCATCTTGCAAATGTGTTGCATCTTTAGTAGATTCAAGATGGATGCCTTCCAATGAGGTCTGCATGTGTGTGTTCTGTTTTTAGTACTGGTTGCTTTGTTAATAAATTTAGTTGTTTTAAGAAGAACCCAAGTTTCTTCATTGTAATAAAAGAAACAGCACAAGAGGCTGGTGGATATAGAGTCCTCGTTGGGACTAAATTTCCCTCTCTGTAACTGGATCGTGGAATTTTAGATTGAAAGACCACAGTCTGTTAAAGTTGGGCAGTAAAACCTCGAGCCCCATCACAATGGTGCACCTCAGGGCAACGTGCTCAGCCAACTACTGTCCATCCTGCTAACTCATGACTGTACTGCCAGATTCAGCTCCAACAGAATTATCAAGTTTGCAAATGACACAGTGGTAGTGAGCCTCATTGGCAACAATGATGTCAGCTTACAGAGGAGGTTGAAAGGCTTGTACAGTGGTGCAAGAGCAACAACCTGAGTCTCAACATGGACAAGACAAAGGAGGTGATTGTGCACTTCAGGACGATGAAGGACCACGCCCCACTATATATCAGTGGCTCTGCACAGAGAGAGAAGGATGCACAAAGTTCTTTGTCATGTAGTGGCACTACAACTCCCAGGAGGCATTGAACCGGCCATGTGACGTCAGTACGTGATGATGTCAGCACGTGTTGAGCACGTGATTCTGCTTTTTAAAAGTGCATTTGATTCACTCTCGAAATGCCTTGTGTGGTTATTTCATCTTGTCCACTGCAATTCCAGTGAGAACAATTGGTGACCCCGACGTGTCCAAAAATGTATTTTTGGACAAACATGGACTCTGCAGCTGTGGAGAAGCTGCCACTTTTCTGGACAGCTGAGCCTGAACTGTGGTTCCAACAGGCTGAAGCACAATTTCACCTTCACCAAGTCTAATTGGACACCACTCGTTATTACCATCTTGTCAGTGTTTTGGACCAGGCTGTCGCTAAGAGGGTTGGTGTCTTCCTGCGGGATCCACCACTTGGTTCGGTTGGGAGTCGGAGGAGGAGCTTGGAGAGAGTCGGGCTGTGAGTCAGAGGAGGAGGAGCTTGCTGAAAGCGAGTCAGAGGAGGAGGAGCTTGCTGAAAGCGAGTCAGAGGAGGAGGAGCTTGCTGAAAGCGAGTCAGAGGAGGAGGAGCTTGCTGAAAGCAAGTCAGAGGAGGAGGAGCTTGCTGAAAGCGAGTCAGAGGAGGAGGAGCTTGCTGAAAGCGAGTCAGAGGAGGAGGAGCTTGCTGAAAGCGAGTCAGAGGAGGAGGAGCTTGGAGAGAGTCGGGCTGTGAGTCAGAGGAGGAGGAGCTTGCTGAAAGCGAGTCAGAGGAGGAGGAGCTTGCTGAAAGCGAGTCAGAGGAGGAGGAGCTTGCTGAAAGTGAGTCAGAGGAGGAGGAGCTTGCTGAAAGCGAGTCAGAGGAGGAGGAGCTTGCTGAAAGCGAGTCAGAGGAGGAGGAGCTTGCTGAAAGCAAGTCAGAGGAGGAGGAGCTTGCTGAAAGCGAGTCAGAGGAGGAGGAGCTTGCTGAAAGTGACAAGGTTAATTGGTCAAGGGGACAATAAAAGGAGTGAAAGGGGAGGGAGCGGCAAGCGAGGAGTGGCTCAGTAAGTGAGTTTCGGCGAAAGCAGTCAAGGAGAAAAGGTAAGCTGAGTTATTTGCCTTCGTATTCAGAGTCATGCCAATAGGGTTAGTGCTCTGTACTGGGTGTCAGATGTGGGAACAATGGGTGACCTCCACCCTCCCAAATGGCCACATCTGCACCAGGTGTACCGAGATGCAGTTACTAAGGGAGTGAATTAGGGATATGGAGTTGCAGATTGATGACCTGCGGCTTGTAAGGCAGAGTGAGGAGTTAATCGACTCAACTTTCAGGGCGATAAATACTCCAGAACCTGTGTCAGGTAAGTGGGAAACCGTCAGGGGGGGGAAAGAAAAAAATTGAGTAAAATGGAGAGCACACCAGTGACTATCCCACTCAGCAACAGTTATGTTGTGTTGGATTCTGTTGAGGGAGATGACCGGTCAGAAGATGGCCACGGGCAGCAGGTCAATTGCAATGAGCCTGGCAGAGTGGTGCAAAAGAAAAGGAAAAGGAGAAATGAAGTAGTTATTGGGGACTCCATTGTCAGGGGTACAGACAGGAGGTTCTGTGAGCCAGATAATTATACCCGCATGGTATGCTGCCTCCCCGGTGCAAGGGTACGAGATATCACAAATCGGGTCCAAAATATTCTGAGAGGAGAGGGAGAGCATCCTGATGTCTTGGTACTTGTGGGTACAAACGACATTGACAAGAAAAGGGAGCAGGTAATGAAAAGGGATTACAGTGAGCTGGGACGAAAGCTGAAAGACAGGAATGCTAGGTTGGTGATCTCGGGATTACTACCTGTTCCAAATGCAAGTGATGAAAAGAATGTAAGGATAAGGAAAATGAACGTGTGGCTGAGGTGCTGGTGTACAAGACAAGGATTTGGCTTCTTGGATCATTGGGATCTCTTTTGGGGAAGGCATGATCTTTACAAGAGGGACGGGTTGCACCTAAACCCAAAAGGTGTCAACATTTTGGCAAGTATGTTTGGTACAGCAGTGGGGCAAGGTTTAAACTAATTTTGCAGGGGTATGGGAACCAGAGTGATAGAGAAAAGGGTAGGGAAGATAAAGTAATGGCCAGGAAAAGTAAAATAGAAAAGTAATGTTGGGAGGAGAAAGTAAAAAATCAGATGGTGCAGTGATTTTTCGGGTCAATGATAGTGTTAAGAAAATTACAAAGAAAAATAGTGGGAAGAAAAATCAGAAGATATTCAAAGGACAAAGAGCATAAGGGCACTTTATCTGAATGTCCGCAGTATTAGAAATAAGGTTAGTGAACTTGAGGCGCAAATCGGTACCCATGCCTATGATTTGGTAACCATCACGGAAACATGGCTACAAAGTGACCCTAAATGGGAATTAAACTTCCAAGGGTATCAGGTGGTGCAAAGAGAATGACAGGATGGTAAAGGAGGTGGAGTTGCACTCTTAATCAAAGATGAGCTCCAGGCAGTATTGAGGAATGATATAAGATCTAAAGAGCATAATGTTGAATCCATTTGGGTAGAGATAAAGAATAACAAAGGGAAAAAAATATTGGTGGGTGTTATCTATTGCCCACCAAATAACAATAGTTTAGTGGCACAGGAAATAAATAGAGAGATAAGTGAGGCATGTAATAATGATACGGCAGTACTCATGGGGGACTTTAACTTCCACAAAAATTGGGAAAATCAAGTTGGTCGTGGGAGTCTAGAAAAGGACTTCATAGAATGGATCCACGATAGCTTTCTTGAGCAGCATGTTAAGGAACCCACAAGAGAAAATGCACTCCTGGATCTAGTGTTGTGCAATGAGATAGGTAGAGTAAATGATGTAATAGTGACCATCTGGGAAATAGCGATCATAGTATGATTGAATTTCTCATTCAGATGGAAGGGGAAATAGATAGATCTAAAACTAATATATTATGCTTAAACAGGGGTGACTACCATAGGATGAGGGAGGAATTGGGCAGAGTGCACTGGGAGCACAGGCTAATTGAGGAAACAGTTGAGGAACAGTGGAAGATTTTCAAAGAAATATTTTGTAATGCTCAACAAAAAAATATAATCCGGTCAGGAAAAAGGGCAGCAAGGGAGGGAAAAATCAACCGTGGTTAACAAAGGAAATAAAGGAGAGTATAAAATTGAAGGCGCAGGTGTACAAAGCTGCAAAGAGCAGTGGGAAACTGGAAGATTGGGAAAACTTTAAGAGACAACAAGGGGTTACAAAGCGGGTAATAAGAAATGGGAAAAAGGATTATGAAAGTAAATTGGCACAAAATATAAAAACAGAAAGCAAAAAATTATAAATATATAAAACGGAAGAGGGTGCCCAGAGTTGACATAGGACCTTTGGAGGATGAGAAAGGAAAACTGGTAGCAAAAAATTAGGAAATGGCCGAGGCATTGAACAAATATTTTGTGTCAGTCTTCACGGTGGAAGACACGTCCAGCATGCCCAAGTGCGGAGTTAAGGATGCGAATGTTGGGGAGGGCCTTGATAAAATAGGTGTTACAAAGGAAGTAGTGATGGAGAAACTAATGGGACTAAAGCCAGACAAATCACCTGGTCCTGATGATATGCATTCAAGGGTTCTGAAGGAAATGGCAGAAGTTATAGTTGATGAATTGGTGGTCATATTCAAAAATTCCTTAGATTCTGGGCAGGTCCCGGCAGACTGGAAGACAGCAAATGTCACGCCACTTTTTAAGAAGGGATGTAGCCAGAAGACTGGAAATTATCAGCCAATTAGCTTGACATCTGTAGTTGGAAAAATGCTTGAAGCCGTCATTAAAGATGAAATAGTGAAACTTTTGGAACGTAAGGGTTCAATCAGGCAGACGCAGCATGGTTTTAGAAAGGGAAGATCTTGTTTGACAAACTTGTTAGGATTCTTAGAGGATATAATGGGTGTGGTGGATAGAGGGGAACAGATTGATGTTGTATGTTTGGATTTCCAGAAAGCGTTTGATAAGGTGCCGCACAAGAGACTTCTCAGTAATTTACAGGAAAGTGGAGTCCGGGGAAGTCTATTGGCCTGGATTGAAAATTGGTTGTCTGACAGGAGGCAGAGAGTCGGGATAAATGGGAGTTTTTCAGGTTGGCAGAGAGTGGTAAGTGGGGTGCCGCAGGGGTCAGTGTTAGGCCCACAACTGTTCATCATTTACATTGATGACTTGGAGGAGGGGACAAAATGTGGTGTAGCCAAGTTTGCAGATGACACCAAATTGAGTGGAAGAGCAAATTGTAATGAGGATGTGGAGAGTCTGCAGAGGGATATAGTTAAGCTGGATGAGTGGGCAAGGGTCTGACAGATGGAGTACAATGTTAGTAAGTGTGAGGTTATCCACTTTGGCAAGAAAAATAAAAGCTGAATATTATTTAAAGGGTGAAAAACTACAGCATGCTGTTGTGCAGAGGGACTTGGGAGTGCTTGTGCATGAATCGCAAAAAGTTAGGTTGCAGGTGCAGCAGGTTATTAAGAAGGCAAATGGAATGTTGGCCTTTATCGCTAGAGGAATTGAATTCAGGAGTAGGAAGGTAATGTTGCAACTGTATAAGGTACTGGTGAGACCGCACCTGGAGTACTGTGTCCAGTTCTGGTCTCCATATTTGAGGAAGGATATACTGGCTTTGGAGACGGTTCAGAGGAGATTTACTAGGTTGATCCCTGGGATGAAAGGGTTGACATGATGAAAGATTAAATCGTCTAGGATTGTATTCGCTCGAGTTCAGAAGAATGAGAGGAGATCTTATAGAAACATATAGGATTATGAAGGGTATGGATAGGATAGATGTAGGAAGGTTTTTTGAGCTGGCCGGTGAAACTAAACCAGGGAAGTTGTTGAGGCTGCCTCATTGAACATATTTAAAATTCGGTTAGATAAATTTTTACATGATAGAGGAATTAGGGGATATGGGGAGAAGGCAGGTAGGTGAAGTTAGGTCATAAATTAGATCAGCCATGATCGTATTGAATGGTGGAGCAGGCTCGATGGGCCATTTTTGGCCTACTCCTGTTCCTACTTCCTCTGTTCCTATGTTCCTATGCCAGCAAGTATAATACTTTAAAAGCACTTTTACTATGTGTATATGGTATATCCCATAGGGAAAGGGTTGGGAGACCATGCCCCTTTAGAACTAATAGATGAAATGCTGTTCCTGGCAGCTGGTGAAAGGCCCAATATGTTATTCGAGCAGCTCTTTTTATCCAAGTTGCTCTTGTTATCCAAGTGTTCATTTGAAGACCCAAGGGCTGTAGTGGCAAAGGCAGACATTCTCTGGCTGGCTAAAAAGCACAGCAAGGAAAGACTAGTCTGCGCAACCAACCCCTCCAACATTGACCCTGTCCCACACTCTAGTGCTCTTAGCACATCTCTCCCTGCAAGCAGGCAATGCCTAAGACAAGCAATCAGCCTGTGGAGACCTCATCTTAGTGTTATTATCACAGGGGTTGGGGAGTAATTGGCCACAAGTGCCTTCCACCCTGCGCATTTGAGGAAAACGCTCAGGGCAACCTCCAGTAAGGGCTGTGGTGGTTGCCGAGAAACCTACAAGCCTACTGTATGTATGGGACCATTTGTCCCAGCGAAAATTTCTGATGGAGACGGGTTCAGAAGTTGATGTATTTCCACCCACTGGTTTTGACACACGCCATCCTACCCAGGACCTGCAACTATGAGCAGTTAACAGTTCCAACATTCCGACCTTTGGCACCAAGACAATGAATGTCAAGTTCGAGAATCATCTCTACACTTGGCCATTTATTATAGCAGCAGTATCCTGACCTTTGCTTGGTGCAGATTTTCTTCGGGCTTATTCATTCCTCATCAACTTAAAAGGGTGTTGGCTAACAGATGGAACTACCTTTCAGACTATTCCTCTGGCAGACACTTATACCCCTGCTCTGCACCTCCAAACATTAAGTAAATATAGATAAATTCTCCAAGCTGTTGGAAAATTTCCCTGAGATTACTACTCTATAATTTTCTGCTTCCACTGCAAAGAACGGTGTTTCTCATTGCATTTGTACTAAGGACCCTCCTACCCATGCTAAAGCATGTCACCTGTCTCCAGAGAAGCTGCGTTTAGCTAAGGAAGAGTTTGCCAAGCAAGAGGAACTAAGCATAATTCATAAGTCTGACAGCCCCTGGGCATCTCCATTACATATTGTCCCAAAACACAATGGAGGTTGTCGACCTTGTGGAGATTACAGGTGGCTTAACGACGCCACCATCCCATACCTCATATCCGATACCTCATAGTCAGGATTTCTTGGCTAATTTGCACTGAGTGCAAGAACAAGTGGAGCCAGTAGACATTCCAAAAACACCAATAATTACCCCTTTTGGGTTGTTTTAATTTTTATAAATGCCATGCAAATTAAAAAATTCTGCTCAATTGTTTCAGTGGGTGATGAATGCTTTAGGATGTGGTCCTAAATGCCTTCATTTATCTTGATGACATTTTAGTGGCCAGTAGGACTAGCGAAGAACATTTGGAGCATCTTCGTACAATTTTTATTCGTCTTCAAAATTTGGAACTGACCATCAATCAGGGTAAATGCATTTTTGGACAAGAAATTATTGATTTCTTTGGGCATAGGATTACTCAGGAAGGCGTGGCTCCACTGCCATCCAAAGTTGAGGCCATTATCAAGTACTCAAGACCTGCTAGAGTTAAAAACCTGCAGAAATTCTTGGGAATGGTAAATTTTTACCATCGGTTTCATCCGGGAGCAGCTCATATCATGAAGCCTCTTTTTGATTTACTGTCTGGAAATGCCATTGGACTGAAGAGGTAAAGAACACCTTGAAGACAAAAGATTTGCTAACACATGTCACTGTGCTCAGCTACCTAGTTTTGAATGCAGCCACCGCCCTTTCTACAGACACTTTGAATATGTCCGTAGGAGGTGTATTTCATCAATATGACAATGGGCAGTGAAAACCGTTAGCATTCTTCAGCCACCATCTTCGTGAAGCAGAGAAGAAATACAGTGCTTTTGATCATTTACTTGTCTATTCGACACTTCCATTTATTTTTTGGAAGGCAGAGATTTTACTATGTACACTGACCACAAGCCCTTAATATTTGCATTTTCCAAGGACCCAGCCGTGGTCAGCTCAACAATAACAGCAATTATCATTCATTTCCGAATTCTCCACAAACATGCTACATGTTTCCGGATAATACAATGTAGTAGCTGATGTACTTTCTCTCTCTGCTTCACTTGAGGTTTAGTCTGTAGACCAAGGTATTGACTACACAGCTTTGCCCATGGCCCAAGATCAGGACCATGAGATGAATGCTTATTGGACTGCAATTCAAAGATGTCCAGTTTGGAGTTAATGGCAAACTACTCCTCTGTGGTATATCAACAGGACACCCACGCCCAGTAGTTCCAGCAGCATGGAAACGTCAAGTATTCAACTCTGTGCATGGTCTCTCACATTCATCGATTAGATTGTATAGTTTTGGACAGGTTTGTTTGGCACAGTCTTAAAAAAGATGTTACACAAATGGCGAAGTCCTGCATTGCCTGCCAAAAAGCAAAGGCATACTAAGGCACCACTGTAGTCCTTCCGGCAGTTGCTCGGTGTTTTCCCATGTTTACGTGGACGTTGTTGATCTGGTTCCTGTTTCAAGAGGATGCGGTTATCTTTTTACAGTAATAGGTCTATGTGGTGGCCCGAGGTTGTGCCTATGGTAGATGCTACTACAGACACTTGTGCTTAGGCGTTCCTCAGTTCCTGGGTGTCTCGTTTTGGTCTATCGGCACATGTTACTGCGGTTAGAGGACCACAATTTACTTCCTCACTGTGGACGGTCTTGTCTCGCTTGCTCGGCACAACAATTCATCATGTGATTGCCTATCACATGGTCAACCATGTGGAACACTTGGTCAACCTTTACATAAGCCCTATGAAGGACCTTAGAGGTTATTCAGATAAACTAGGTTGACCTGTATTTTGGACATTGGAGGGAAGGCACAGTCTTTCACTATTGACAGGCTTATTCTAGCTTATATGGATGTCTTCTCTACTGCAGCAGCTAAAAGTCTGTCGCAGAGGTCGGCAACCTAAAATATAGACAAACCTTTCTACTGGTTCTTGTAGCGGCACTATGGCGGCACTACAACTTTCAGGAGGCATCGACTGGCCATGTGACATCAGGGCGTGTTGAATGTGTGATTCTGGCTTTTAAAAAGTTGCGCATGATGAAGTGTAAATCCATTGATTCACTCTAGAAATGCCTTGTGTGGTTATTTTGTAGGGTCCACTGTGATTCCAGTGGCCACAGTAATACATTTAAAGGATGACCTATCCTGGACCCACAACACCTCTGCATTAGTTAGGAAGGCATAGCAGTGCAAACATTTCCTAAGGCGGTTGAGGAGGGCAAAGCTACCAGCCACTATACTAACAATGTTCTCCAGGGTAAAACACACCAAAATGCTGGAAGAATTCAGCAGTCTTTTCAGCATCTCCAGGAGACAAATATATTGGCAATATACCTTTGTCTCCTAGAGATGCTGAAAAGACCGGCTGAGTTCCTCCAGCATTTTGGTGTGTTTTTACTACAATCACAGTATCTGCAGACTTTCATGTTTCACAATGTTCTCGCACCAACCCTCTTTTCAATCTTCTTCAGCATGATGCTGAACCAAGCCATGAAAGACCTCAACAATGAAGATGCTGTTTACATCCGGTACCGCACGGATGGCAGTCTCTTCAATCTGAAGCGCCTGCAAGCTCACACCAAGACACAAGAGCAACTTGTCCGTGAACTATTCTTTGCAGACGATGCCGCTTTAGTTGCCCATTCAGAGCCAGCTCTTCAGCGCTTGACGTCCTGTTTTGCGGAAACTGCCAAAATGTTTGGCCTGGAAGTCAGCCTGAAGAAAACTGAGGTCCTCCATCAGCCAGCTCCCCACCATGACTACCAGCCCCCCCACATCTCCATCGGGCACACAAAACTCAAAACGGTCAACCAGTTTACCTATCTCGGCTGCACCATTTCATCAGATGCAAGGATCGACAACGAGATAGACAACATACTCGCCAAGGCAAATAGCGCCTTTGGAAGACTACACAAAAGAGTCTGGAAAAACAACCAACTGAAAAACCTCACAAAGATAAGTGTATACAGAGCTGTTGTCATACCCACACTCCTGTTCGGCTCCGAATCATGGGTCCTCTACCGGCATCACCTACGGCTCCTAGAACGCTTCAACCAGCGTTGTCTCCGCTCCATCCTCAAAATTCATTGGAGCGACTTCATCCCTAACATCGAAGTACTCGAGATGGCAGAGGCCGACAGCATCGAGTCCACGCTGCTGAAGATCCAGCTGTACTGGGTGGGCCACGTCTCCAGAATGGAGGACCATCGCCTTCCCAAGATCGTGTTATATGGCCCGCTCTCCACTGGCCACCGTGACAGAGGTGCACCAAAGAAGAGGTACAAGGACTGCCTAAAGAAATCTCTTGGTGCCTGCCACATTGACCACCGCCAGTGGGCTGATATCGCCTCAAACCGTACATCTTGGCGCCTCATAGTTCGGCGGGCAGCAACCTCCTTTGAAGAAGACCGCAGAGCCCAGCTCACTGACAAAAGACAAAGGAGGAAAAACCCAACACCCAACCCCAACCAACCAATTTTCCCCTGCAACCGCTGCAACCATGTCTGCCTGTCCCGCATCGGAATTGTCAGCCACAAACGAGCCTGCAGCTGACGTTGACATTTACCCCCTCCATAAATCTTCGTCCGCGAAGCCTAGCCAAAGAAAGAACAGGAGAACCATAGAGTGTATTCGGGCTGGCTGTATCATAGTATGATATGGTAGCTACAAAGCATCAGATTTGAGGTCAGTGTGGTGGGTGATTAAAACAACTGAGAAGATCACTGGGGTCTCCCTCTATCGACCACATCCACAGGGAGTGGTGCTTAAAGGGGGCTCAGAGAATTATGAAGGACCCTTAAAATCCAGCCTGTACTACCTTTGAGATACTGCCTTCAAGGAAGAGGTACAAGACCATAAAAACCAGGTCTGCCAGGCAAGAAAATTGCTTCTTTAAGCAGGTGGTGAGACTGGTGAACAATTCTAGAAACCTGTAAATTATTTTTGTTGTATTTCTTTTGGATTGCTATATATACAGTGTTACAGGCAGTCCCCAGGTTATGAACAACTCGTACTTAGAGATGGGCTGTTCCCCAATTGGCACATGCGCATAATATTACCTCACAAACACTTAGTAAGAACCGCAAGTACATGTTCTGCCTTGCGTATAAATTTGGTTTATGGACAGGCCAAGGTAACGGAACTCGTTCATGACCTGGGGACTGCCTATATACAAAAGTTTGGGCACCCTGGTCAAAATTTTGGTTACTGTGAATAGGTAAGTGAGTAAAAGCTGACCTAGTTTCCAAAGACATAAAGTTAAAGATGACACATTTCTTTAATATTTTAAGCAAGGTTACTTTTTTTATTTCCATCTTTTACAGTTTCAAAATAACAGAAAAGAAAATGCTAAGAGTCTTATTTAGGGGATTTATTCCTATTCTTCCTTGCAAAAGGCTTCTACTGTGAGATTCTTGGGCCATCTTGCATGCACTGTTCTTTTGGAGTCTATCCACAGATTTTCGATAATATTGAGGAGCGGGGGGACTGTGAGGGCAAAACCTTGAGCTTGTGCCTTTTGAGAGAATCCATTGTGGGTTTTGAGGTGTGCTTTGGATCATTATCCTGTTGTAGAGGCCATCCTCTTTTGAGGTGTCCTTTGGATCATTATCCTGTTGTAGAGGCCATCCTCTTTTCACCTTCAGCTATTTTTTTTAAACTGACATTATGATGTTTGCTTCCAGAATTTGCTGGTATTTAATTGAATTCATTCTTCCCTCTATTAGTGAAATGTTCCCCATGCCACTAGCTGGAACACAAGCCCAAGGGATGATCAATCCACCCTTGTGCTTAACAGTTGGAGTGATGTCCTTTTCATGAAATTCTGCTCCTTTTCTTTTTCCCTCAACGTACTTTTGCTCATTGCATCCAAAAAGTTTTATTTTAACTTCATTAGTCCACAGGACTTTTCTGAAATGCATCAGGCTTGTTTAGATGTTACTTTGCATACTTCTGACACTGAATTTTGTGGTGAGGACACAGAAAAGATCTTTTGATGACTCTTCCATGCAGGCCATATTTTTGCATGTGTCGCTGCACAGTTGAACAGTGCACCAGAGTCTTCCTGAAGGTCTTTTTGCCGTCAAATGGGGGTTTGCCTTTGTAGCAATCCTATGAGCAGTTTTCTCGGAAAGTTTTCTTGGTCTTCCAGGCTTCATCTTGACCTCCACCATTCTTGTTAACTGCCATTTCTTAATTACATTATAAACTGAGGAAATGGCTACCTGAAAACAGTTTGCTATCTTCTTATAGGCATCGTTTATTTTTAATTTTCAGAATGGTAGGGCAGCTGCTTAGGGGAGCCCACGGCTTCTGACTCTTGGGACAAGGTTTGAAGAGTTACGGTATTTATAAAGCTTTGAAATTTTCATCACCTGGCTTTTCCTAACGATGATGAAGGTCTGAGACCTTGGTAAAAGTTATCTGAGAGTTCAAATCTCGTGGGGGTGCTAAAACGTTTGCATGGTGCTCCTTTTTTTTTCCACTCTAAAAATTGTACAAAACAAAAGGAATACACTAACACTTAAAATGTTGAAAAGAATGTTTTAACTTTGATTTTTGTAGATCAGTTCATCTTCTACTCACTTAACTATTCATAATAACAGAATAGTATGCCCAAATATTTGCATACCACTGATTATGTCATTTGTGTGTAAGGTATATGGTTATGTCGGTGTGTGTGCACTATGTTCCAGAGATGCGCTGTTTTGTTGAGTTGTGTTATGTTCACGTGCAAACAGATGACAATAAATTTGAACTTGGAAATATGCAGATTTTTCCCGTTTTTTTTTCTGAAGAGTATCCTTCAAAATTTACAAAACTTTTGAGCTTGTTTATCCCTCATCTTTTTCCCTTCTATGCTAGGGCCAGAATGGGGTTTACCTTCTATCCTCTGGGCTCCATACTCTGCTGTTGTGAATGTCTGTGGTGTGACCATCCATCAAACACAGTATCCCACTTCAACTTCCCACCCTTTTTAAGTTTTCTACACATAAAGAGGTTAGTCCCTCCATGCCATTCTCGTACAAACCAATCCCACTAACACCTGTCTTGTTGAACCTTCCAATGGTGCTATACTATCCAGGGCACTCAATAGCCCACGATAACAACAGTTGTATTTTCAATTTAGTATTGGATTAAAACGATAATCTGGCATGCTTGGCCTTGGTGCCAAATGAGCTGATATTCTGCTTGGTGGATGTAATTCCTGTTAATATTCTAAAGCACCTTTTAATTTAGATTTTATCAGTGTGGTATGAAAATTACAATGAATCTTGTTGGCTTAATGAGATTGTAAAAACTGAGGCCCCTGTGACTTGTAAAATGGTGTGAGAATCAGGTTTTGGTGAGAGTTAGAAGAGAATGAAGCAAATATTATCTGGTGAACCACGTACTGAACTTTTGGGATGGTGGATCATCAGACCTGTAGTGTGGAACATTTTTGACTTTGGGAGGTTTCTTCAGAATTCCTAATCTATTAGGTTGTGTTGAGCTACTTAAATTTTTTTTTGCAGTGGAAGAGGTGGAGAATATTTTTTCACATTTGATCTGAGCACTACAAATTCTACACAAATCTCTCTTGGTGCTTGTGTACCTGTTCATGTAACCTAAGTGAGAAATTAATATCACTCCAATAATGTTTTTCTCTTTTCAGGATAACCTAGTTTTTGTTGCCCCAACCGAAATTGATAATTCATCATAATTAATGCTACATTTTTTTCCTGCAAAGTTTGACTCTTTTGGCTATAAAATGTTGACATTCTTGCAACCCAATTGCTATAACAAAATAACTGACTGATTTGAGTTCTGAATCTGTGTTCCACGTTTCCAGTAAAACCCCTGCTATCTGGCACATATGGGAATTGGTAGATGCAGGTTAAGTATATTTTCTGGTTGCTTGAGACTTGCTCTTGCAAGCCTAACTAAAACTTATCTGCTGCCTCATGATCCACTGATTTCTGCTCACCAGATAAGTCTAATATTGTAGCAGCTGCTACCCACAGAAAACACACCACTGAACTCGGTGTGGTTTCCAGTAGAACTGTTTATTCGAATTTCGCGTGCGCCCCTTTAAGGCCAACGAGAGCTCTGCCCCGTGCAGTGGTGATGTCATCACCTGGCCCGGGGTGCGAGCTGTGGCCTAAGCCACGAGGCAATGAGCAAGCCCCAAAGGCACTATCTTCTGCAGCTACCCCGCCAGCGCGGTGGTACAAACAGGGCTGGTTCGCTCATAGAGATGTGCGCCGCCACAATATACAGATTTTTTTGCTGGATAATTGAAGCTGTTGATTGCTTGAATTCTGAATACCAGGGGTTTTATTGTATATTTGCAGCAATGGAAGCGCAACAGGATGAGAAGCTTCTTCAGCTGGTGGAGGATCTCACCACCTCAGGGCAGCAAGTGCCAAATCCAGAAAAGATGAAGGAACTGAAGAAAATTTGCAAGTATGGAGCTGCATGTCATTAAATTAGTGTTTATTGAAGGAGTGCATTGTATGGTGGATTGCAGAATTGTGTCTGTAATTTCTTGTAGCATGAGATGTGAATCTCACCGTATGAAGTAATAGAATCATAGAAATGAACAGTACAGAAACTGGTCCTTACTGTTCATTTCACCTATGCCAACCATGACTCCTTTTGACATTAATCCTATTTGGCTGCAAGGGGATAATATTCCTCCACATCCTTCCTATTGCAAGTACTGGCCAAAAATGTTTTCATGTTATAACAGTCTCTGCTATCTCCTCTAGCACTTGTTCCAAATATTCACCATCTTCTGTTAACGAAAAACTTATCCCCCAGATTTCCTTTACACATTTCTTCTATCTCACTATTAACTTGTGTCCTCTAGTTCTGACTCCACGGGCACAGAAAAAATATTCTGAATTTCCGTCTGATCTCTGCCTATTATAATTTTGTCGACTTCCTTAAGTTCATTCTTCAGCTTCAGACATTCTGTGAAAATAAACCCAACCTATCCAATCTCTCTAATATCCTAGTGGGCAGGTTTTCTAGAGCTGCGGGGGAGAGCCGTAATGAATTTGGCAGAGGGGATAGGATCCAGAATAAGAGGTCAGTGAATAGAGTAGAAGATACATAAGTAGATACACTGTGTAGTCAGATAGTGAGGGCGGATAGGCAATCATATCGGGGGGTGGGGGTGGGGGGGGGCAAGTGTAAGATTAAGGATTTAATCTGAGGTACTTTGGATACAAAATTGAAAAGGATGATGAATATAGCACTGAAGGTCTTGCATTTAAATGCCCAGAGTTTAAGAAATAAGATTGATGATTTTACAAAGCAGCTGGAAATTGGCAGTTATGACATTGTGCCAATCACTGAGTCACAGCTGGGGACTAAATATCTGTGGACACCGTGCATCAGAAAGACAAGAAGGTATGCAGAGGGGTTGTGACGGATTATATTATATTTTATTTTGTATTTAGATACATTTTTGAAGGAGATAGATTTTGGGGGTAGTGTAGGTCACAAACACTTCACAAAAATGATCTCATTTAAAATGCCAGAGCTCTGCTCAAGCTAGACAGTTCAGGCGCCGGGTGACTTTGCAAAAACTTTGAAGAATGCCTATAAGGTCTTCACAAGAAGGTGTTAATTAGACATGCTGTGGAGCAATGGATTATTGTTTTGAAAGCAACAGATGAATTGTCTCACAAGTTTGGGTCCAGTGCCACAATCTGTCTAGTTGCAGTTTGCTGTTCTCAGAAGGTCATGTGGTTTTTTGCAAGCAAAGAGAAGGGAGACCAAACAGGCTTTTTTTGAAGAGAGAGAGAACTGGTTTCTGCAGTCATGGCAAGCTGGCAGCTTGTTGAAACTCCACTTTGAAGACGGGTTGTGAGTTCTAAGTTCAGCCTGTTGAAAACCCTTGTGGTCCAGACAAGAGGAAAGGGCTGGCTAGAGTGTTTCACCTGAAATAAGGGAAACAGAAGGAACTCTGTGGTGACCTGCAGAAGAAGAGGTTATCATTTGGAAAACCCTGATGGGGAAAGTTTCAGTCACTGAAGTGGCTGATCAGAGGGAATCAGTTTGTGTCTGTCCATCGAGCAACAAATCTCTCTCTAAAACCGACAAGCACCTACCTGAGCGGTAATCATTTAAGCACCAGAGCTTGGTGAAAATTCATAAATGTTAAATTCTGTGCACAGTATAAAAATTGCCTGATACCGATGAACTTGAAGGAGTGAGAAGTGAGATTGGACTGTGAATCCAAAAACTTTTCTGAACTTGTACACACATTACATACATGTGCGCTTAGAATTAGAAAGGGGTTAAGTTAAGGAAATAGTAATAAGTTAAAGTTTGATCCTGTTTTTATGTTTTAAAGATAATTAAAAGCAACTTTTGTTAAAGTCTTGGTGCATTTCTATTGCTGCTGGATTTTGGGGTCCTCTGTGCCCATAACATGGTTAAAAATGGAATTCGATCTTTGGAGGGAGGAGACATTGGATATAGAGAAGATATAGAATCTCTGTGGGTAGGATTATGAAATTGTGAGGGTAAAAAGACCCAGATGGGAGTTATATACAGACTCCAAACATTAGCCAGTATCTAGCGAGCTAACTACAGAGGGAGATAGAGAAGCCATGCGTAATGGGCAATGTTACAATAGTCAAGGGGATTTCAATATGCAGATTGATTTGGGAAAACTAGGTTGATGCTGGATCCCAAGAGTAGAAATCTATCAAATGCCTTCAGGGAGGCTTCTTCGAACAGCTTTGTGGCTGAGCTGACCAAGGAAATGGCAGTTCTGGATTGGGTATTGAGTAATGAACCAGAGTTGGTCAGGGATCTCTTTGGAGGGAGAGATCATAATAAGATAGAATTCTCCCAGCAGTTTGAGAGGGAGAGAAACTAAAATCAGAGGTCTCAGTGGAATAAAGGGGAGTACAGAGTGTGAGAGAGGAACTGGGAAAAGTTGATTGGAAAGGCACACAAGATGGTAGAGCAACAATGGCTGGAGTTTCTGCAAAAAATAAGGTGCAGTATGGGTATATTCCAAAATATGAATATTTGAATGGAAAATTGTTAACAACTGTAGCTGATAAGAGGTCAAAGACAATGTAAAAGCAAAAGAAAGCGCATACAAGGAAGGAAGAAATAATGGTAAGAGACAGGACTGGGAAGCTTTTAAAAGTTTACAGAAGGCAACTAAGAAGGTCATTAGGAAGGACAATATGAACTTTAAAAAGAGGCTAGCAAATAATATCAAATGGGATACTAAAATCTTTTTCTAACAATGTATATTAATGTAAAAAAGAGGCAAGAGTAGATGAAGTGCCAGTTGATGAAGTAGACAAAGACGATGTGGTCAAACAATAATCGTGGCTTTTATTAGCAGAAACTCATGGTACAATAATGAAAGACAATAGGTGCATATACAGTTATATCCAAGGGGAGTGTCCTTAACAGTAGAGATGATGCACAGCCAAAGTTAGTACAGCAAGGCTCGCCAGAGGGGAGACAGGCAGCTTGGCAGACATTCACCACAGTCTCCCCCCCCTGGCAGAAGAAGGGTTAAAATCAAAAGGACAGCTGCTAGGAAAGACTGAAGCAATCGATACATGTTTGGCCTTGAGATACTCTTAACAGCCAAAATATGCCAGCATCTAGCAAGCAATTGAAATTAATGAGATGTTTTATGAATATGTCAGCCTATCAGGTTGTTTACGAATTCTGGTGCTTCGTCTCAAAACAGGTGGCTCTTTTGCAACCTTGGGAACTGGTATAGGTCCTGGGTCAGTAGTGAAGGAAGGACTGACTTCTGGACCCGCTCCAGAATCACCAGCGTGAGGCAGTGGAGCCTCAGCATGGCCATCTGAAAGCTGACTAGGGGTCACAGGCTGGGGGGGGTGAGTACAACCTCTCAGGCTCACTCTGAGTAGGGGTGCGAGGAAGGTGCGAACCAGGCAAGGCCAGATCTCTTAGGGGTACTCCCGTCTGGGAATCTAACATGAGCGTAGTTGGGGTTAGTATGCAGTAGCTGAACTAGTTGGACTAGGGGGTCTGTTTTACGTGCCCAAGCGTGGCTCTTCAGCAGCACGGTTCCAGGGTCAGATAAACAGACTGTCCAGTCCATCACAGTTCCTGATTTCCTAGGAAAGGCAAACATGTTCATGAGGTGTTTGATTTGTTGCAGTACACAATAAAGACCGAATAGAATGTAGTGCCTCAGGCAGCACCTCCTGCTTTAATAGTCTTCCAGACTATTAAAGAGCATTAGCCCTTTCAACCTGCCCATTGCCCTGAGGGTTGTAGCTCGTGGTAAGGCTGGTGGCAATTCCTTTTCGTAGCAGGGCTCACTGCAGTTCAGCACTCATGAATGCCGAGTATCTCTCGGTATGAATATAATTGGGAAAACCAAAAATGCTGAAATTTCTGTCAAGTGATTTAATGACAGACGCTGACGAGACGTCAGGGCAGGGTATCGCAAAGGGAAACCTGGAATATTCGTTAATTACATATACATTTTTGTTGTTGGAAGGTAACGGCCCTTTAAAATCTTAGCTAATCTGCTCAAAAGGTCGGGTTGCCTTGATGAGTGGCCTCTGGAGCTTTGAAGTATTGCGGTTTGTATTCTGTGCAAACAAATATTCTGTGCCTGAGGAGGGAGACAGGCAGCTTGGCAGACATTCACCACAGTCAGTTTTCTGACCTCTTCCAGAGAGTAAGGAAGGTTGTTAGCCCTTATGTAGTGGAAGAACCGTGACTCCTAGGTGGCAAAGTCTGCTATGGATCTCTTCTAGCCCCTCCAGCAGAGCACCCTTTCTGTACTGGATCTCATAATTATAAGTTGAGAGTTCTATTCGCCAGCGTGCCATCTTATTGTTCTTGATTTTACTTTTGTGTTTACTACTGAACGTGTAGGCTACAGATTTTTAATAAGTGACAAGAGTAAATTTTCTGCCGGCTAGAAAGTGTCTCCAGTAGCAAACAGTGTCAATAATAGCCTGGGCTTCTTTTTCAATGGCAGGATGTTTAAGTTCAGGTCCGAGTAACGTGCGGGAGAAGAATGCCACAGGTCTGTCCTTTTGATTAAGGGTTCCTGCCGAGGCAAAATCTGAGGCATCAGTTTCCACTTAGAATGGGACAAGAGTGCAGCTTTGGAAATATCAGCTTTAATTCTCTCTCAAGCCTTCAAGGCCATTGGAGAGAGGGGAAAAGATTTAGTGTCAAACAGAGGGCGTGCCTTTGTGGCGCAGTAGGAAAAGAATCCCATACAACTTTTAAGGGCTTTTGCTGAGTTTGGGGGTGGTAATTTCTTAAGGGGGGGGGCCATTCTTTCCGGGTCAGGGCAGATTTCACCCTTGCGGACAATGTAGCCCAGAATGGGTAGCTCTGATGCATTGAACACACATTTGCCCTCGTTAAATGTAAAGTTGAGTTCTTTAGCTGTTGCTAAAAATTTCTTTAAGTCGTCTTCCATTCCTGCAGCTCCAGGATGCATTTTATTGGTGCTTCTCTTCTTCGCCTTACACACTTTAGCAAAGTGGTCGAGTTTCCCACAATAGCTGCAGATAGCAAATCAAGCCAGGCACTTCTGTCTGGAGTGCCAGCTATTATCTGGAAGTAGCATTTTTCAGGAGTTCACCTCATCAACCACGTTGTTTCGAGCCATGTAGTAATCGAAACAAGCAATCCAGTGGTTGAAAATTGAAGTGCCAGTTGATGAAGTAGACAAAGAC
This sequence comes from Narcine bancroftii, assembly GCF_036971445.1. Taxonomy (NCBI): domain Eukaryota; kingdom Metazoa; phylum Chordata; class Chondrichthyes; order Torpediniformes; family Narcinidae; genus Narcine; species Narcine bancroftii. The sequence continues at coordinate 30,325,696 of NC_091471.1, forward strand.
GATGTGGTCAAACAATAATCGTGGCTTTTATTAGCAGAAACTCATGGTACAATAATGAAAGACAATAGGTGCATATACAGTTATATCCAAAGGGAGTGTCCTTAACAGTAGAGATAATGTACAGCCAATGTTAGGATAGCAAGGCTCGCCTGAGGAGGGAGACAGGCAGCTTGGCAGAGATTCACCACAGTAGACAGAACCAATAGGAAATGATGCTGGAGAAATTGTAATGTGAGACAAGGAGATAGCCGAGAAACTGAATGACCATTTTGAATCGATCTTCACTGTGGAAGACATTAGCAGTATACCTGACTTTCCAGGGTGTCATGGAAGAGTGGTGAATGCAGTTGTGATCACCAGAGAAAAGGGGCTTCGGAAGCTGAATGCTCTTAGGGTAGATAAGTCTTTTGGACCAAATGGAATATACCCTTGGGTTCTGAAAAAAGTAGTTTTTGAGATTGTGGGGGCATTAATGATCTTCCAAGAATCAGTAGATCTTTGCATAGTTCCAGAGGACCAGAAAATTGCAAAGATCACTCTGCTATTTAACGAGGGAGGGAGGCAGCAGAAAGGAAATTATAGACCTTTTACCCTAACATCGGTGGTTGGGAAGTTGTGGGAGTGGATTGTCGAAGGTAAGTTTACAGAGTACCTGGAGGTTCATGACAAGATTGACCAAAGTCTGCCTGGTTACCTTGAGGAAAAATCTTGCCTGACAAACCTGCAGTTTTCTGAGGAAAACAACAAGCAAGGCTAGAGAAAGGAGATAGAGAGGATCTTTGGATTTTCAAAAGGCCCTTAACCAGGAACTACACGCAAGGCTGCTGAACACGATGAGAGGCCATGGAATTACAGGAAAGCATGGGTATAGCATTTGGTGGTGGACAGGAAACAGAGACTAATAAAGAGGGAATAAAGTAATCCTATTCTGGTTGCATCCTGGTTACCTGTGGTGTTGCACACTGGTATGGTGCTGGGGCCACTTCTTTTTGTGTGGTATATTTATGATTTGGGTTGCGGAATAAATGGTTTTGTGGCTAAGGATATCAACATAGATGGAGGGGCAAGCGGTGAGGAGGAAACGGGAGGGTGCCGAGAGACTTGGATGAAGAGAATGGGCAAAGAAGTGACAGATGAAACACAATATTGGCAAGTGTTTGGTCATGTACTTTGGTGGAAGGAATAAAAGGGCAGACGATTATTTGGATGGGGAGAACATTCAAAATGAGGTGCAAAGGGACTTGGGAGTCTTTGTGCTGGATGAGTCAGTGGTGAAGAAGGAAAATGCAATGTCATCGTTCATTATTCTAGAGGACACATGTCAAACTCTGGCCCGCGATATAATTATATTTGGCCCACAAGATCATTTCAAAAATGTATTAGAGGTGGCCCGCTGGCCGCCGCGCCAGTATAGCGCATGCACAGTAATACAACAAATCCCAGAATGCATTGGCGTCAGCCCGCTAATCGCCCCCTCCTCCTCTGTTTACATTGCAGGGTCTCACCGTGGACTCTGGTTTTGGGGCCTAGCCAGTGTCAGGGGAAGCCAAGGCCGCTTCCCAGCGCCCGGAACCGGAGGCCTCGGGCTTGACCTCGCCAGGACCGTTGCCCACTCCCCCTCCCTGCCGCAGGCCGACCCGCGACTCACAGTGACGGGGCTGCTGATCCCCCGAGATGCCGCCCTGCAGCGAGAGCCGATGCCCCCGCACTGTCGTTGTCCAACCCGATCGCCCGCAAACCCTGTCCTCCCGCACACAGGCCTGAGTAAGTATTATGAACTTTAATCTCAGGATAAAACGATCTTCCAATAGTTTCATGTCACAGTGATAAATATATTCCTGGTTAAAAATGGTCCTGCACCTGGATACAAGCTCATTAGGCATAAAACTTGAAAAGTGTGTAAATCAAAGGATATCTGTACCAATGGAAAAAGGGCATGGCAAATAACCCTGTTAGAGTTCATGCCCACAATCAGTCACCCATTTGATTGTTTCAGGAATCATGTTATTCTCCTACATTCTCAATAGCCCTCAGATTTTACTATTCGACAGCACACTAGCAACATTTGACAAATCCTCTATAGAGAAATATTATTTATTGAATATTTTATTTCTCATTTGTTAATGCTTCTGGAAAGAGTTTATCCAAAACTATTATTAAACATTTATTTTAATAAGAAAAAGTTTAACATTACATATGTTGAAAGAAGAGAAAACATGCAGATGTTGTTGAAAATTTTCAATAAATATTTAGTTTGGCCCTCGACTTAGTCCAAGTTTTTAATTTTGGCCCTCCGTGAATTTGAGTTTGACACCCCTGTTCTAGAGGAATAAAAGAGCAGGGATGTGATGTTTAGGCTTTATAAGACACTTATGAGGCCTCACTTTGGGTACAGGGTACAGTTTCAGGCTCCCTATTTAAGAACAATATGCTGGCATTCAAGAAGGTTCAGAGAAGATTGCCAAAAATTATTCTAGGAATGAAATATTATCATGTGAGGAAATTTGAAACCTCTTGGGGTTTAGAAGAATGATGGGGGACATCAGAAACATTTTGAATGTTGAAAGCCCTGTACATATTAGATGTGGCAAAGCTTTTTCCCATTGTAGGGAAGTCTAGGACAAAAGGATACAACTTAAAGATTGAAGGCCACTCATCTGAAACAGAAGGAATTTCTTGTGAACCTCTGGATTGTACTACCACGGGGTGTTGTGAAGGCCAGATAGTTGGCTATATTCAAGGCAGAGATTGATAGGTATCTGAATAGTCAGGGTATCAAAGGTTATGGAGAGAAGGCAGGGGAGTGGAAGAATGGATCAGTTCACGATAGAATGGTTGAGCAGACTCGATGGGCTGAATGGGCTACTTCTCCTATAATCTTATAGTTTTATAGCTATAGCTCTTTATTCCAGGTAACACCTGAGTGAATCTCTTCACGACTGTGTTGGTATCACATCATTTCTGCAGTTTGGCAGCCAGGACTGTGCAAAAGACTCTGGTCAAATCCATGTTTTATACAACTTCTGTGCCAAGTGAACCATAGATGCTTTCTTTGTGCAAAACAAATAACTAGAGGGTGACCCCACCCCCAGCATTTTAGTTCTTCGTTCTTTTGGCAAGTGTGGTACAAGCTTGATCAAGGAAGGGGGAAGTTTTTAATGGTATAGCTTGACGGTTAATTTTGAGATTATTTTGATAAAAGAAAACAAGTTGCAGATGCAAAGAATCTGAGACAAAATATTGGAAGCATTTAGTCGAGCAAGCAGCATCAGGATGGAAAGAAACAGTTGATGTTTAGGGTCCTGGACACATCATCAGAAGTCAGTGAGAATGTGAATGTTGCAGGGACGGGTGAAGAAAACAGAGGGAATACCTACTGTTCTTTCTTTCTTTGGCTTGGCTTCGTGGACGAAGATTTATGGAGGGGGTAAATGTCCACATCAGCTGCAGGCTCGTTTGTGGCTGAGAAGTCCGATGCGGGACAGGCAGACACGGTTGCAGCGATTGCAAGGGAAAATTGGTTGGTAGGGGTTGGGTTTTTCCTCCTTTGCCTTTTGTCAGTGAAGTGGGCTCTGCGGTCTTCTTCAAAAGAGGTTGCTGCCCGCCGAACTGTGAGGTGCCAAGATGCACGGTTTGAGCCGATATCAGCCCACTGGCAGTGGTCAATGTGGCAGGCACCAAGAGATTTCTTTAGGCAGTCCTTGTACCCTTTCTTTGGTGCACCTCTGTCACGGTGGCCAGTGGAGAGCTCGCCATATAAAACGATTTTGGGAAGGCGATGGTCCTCCATTCTGGAGACGTGACCCACCCAGCGCAGCTGGATCTTCAGCAGCGTGGACTCGATGCTGTCGACCTCTGCCATCTCGAGTACTTCGACGTTAGGGATGAAAGCGCTCCAATGAATGTTGAAGATGGAGAGGAGACAACGCTGGTGGAAGCGTTCTAGGAGCCGTAGGTGATGCCGGTAGAGGACCCATGATTCGAAGCCAAACAGGTGTGTGGGTATGACAACGGCTCTGTATACGCTTATCTTTGTGAGGTTTTTCAGTTGGTTGTTTTTCCAGACTCTTTTATGTAGTCTTCCAAAGGCGCTATTTGCCTTGGCGAGTCTGTTGTCTATCTCGTTGTCGATCCTTGCATCTGATGAAATGGTGCAGCCGAGATAGGTAAACTGGTTGACCGTTTTGAGTTTTGTGTATACCGACTGTATATCCTAGTTTAAACATATTTGCTTCAAGGTAACAATTACAGTAAAATCCCCAGTGGGTAGCACCTACAGGAATTGCGGAGGCCAGACATGCAAATTTTCCAGTTGCCTGAGATACACTCTTACAATGCTTAATTAATGCATTGTAGCGGTGACTACTCTGCTCCTGGAATGACACACACAACCAGACAGGTTGAGCTCAGTGAGCAGACTAGTTTATTGCAAGCTGCTGGGCTGCCCTTATACTCCCAGCCCGGACCTGGCTGAGAACCGTGCTGGAGGGCGCTGACGTCACCTGGGCGTCACGTGGACCTCCAGCGTGGGTTTCTGAGCTCCGTGTTGGAAAGAAGGGGAACCCCCGACGGCGCCATTTTGGCTGGCTGCCCACCGCGTGGCTTACAAGTGGGGCAGGTTCGCCTGCCTTGTGGTGAGCCGCCACACAGCCCCGCCCCCCCCAGGACTGGTGCCAATGTCCTTTTTTGCCGGGCGGCCTCGCTTCTTTGGCTGGGTAATGACCACAGGTTTGGTGGGATCAAGGTGCGCTGGCTTCAGCCTGTCCATGGTAAACTGCTCCCACCTGCCACCCATGTCCAGTATGAACGTTGAGCCGGAATGCTGTACAACCCTGTACTGTCCCTCGTATGGTCACTGCAGAGGTGCTGCGGTCGGGCCCCGCCGAACGAAAACATATTCCGCAGAAAGCAGTTCGCTGGGAACGTGAGACGGGTGGGTGCCATGCCTGGGCGGCGGTGGGGGTTTGAAGGAGTCCAAGCGTGCCCTGAGGTGAGGGAGTAGTTCGTGTGCCGACCACTGGGGATTGTGAGGTGCGTTGACGAACTCACCAGGTAGTGCCAGCGGTGCACCGTAGACTAACTCAGCTGATGACGCCTGCAGATCTTCCTTGGGAGTGGAGTGGATGCCCAGGAGCACTCAAGGCAGTTCATCCATCCAGTTGGGACCGGTGAGGCAGACCATGAGTGCCGACTTAAGGTGGTGGTGCAGACATTCCATTGGCCTGTGGGTGGTAGGCCGTGGTGTGGTGTAGCTGTATCCCCAACCTGTTGGCGAGTTGTGCCCAGAGCGCATATGTGAACTGGGTGCCCCGATTGCTGGTGAGGTGAGCCGGGACACCGAACCGGGCGACCCAGTGCTTGGGAGTAGGAGTCAGTGGAGGCGTCTGGCATCAGGATCATCTCGGGCCAGCGAGTGGTGCGGTCCACCACCGTAAACAGGTAACGGTTGCCCTGGGAAATGGAAAGGCCCAACGGTGTCCACGTGAGTGTGGCTGAACCATTCCTGGACATGCTCGAACTCCTGTACGGTCGCCCTGGTTATGCTCTTGGGGGGCCCTGCAGGGCTAGGGGTGGGCTTGCCGTGGTCGTGCCTGTGCCTCGTGACCTGTTGGACCACTGAGCCTTCTGAGAATCGTGTGAGCCATAGCTCTTAGGCCTTCTGGGCGACCTCCCTCGGGTCAGTGAAGCTCTCCTGGACCATCAGCGGGCGGATGTACCTGGGCATATGTTCGAGGAAGATGCGCTCGAAAAGTGGGCAGTTGGTGTGCTCACACATGAGCGCGAGCATCTCATCCATCAGTTCCATCGGGGACCTGTCTCCCAGGGCGTCGAGGTGCAGCACCTGAGTGGCACGCTGGTGTCTGGATAGTCCGAGGGATCTGATAAGCACTCGCTTGATTGGCTCGTACTTGTCCTCGGCGGGTGGGTGCTGAACAAAGTGCAGCACGCGTCTGGTGGTGGCCTGGTCCAGGGCAGTGACCAGATGGTAGAATTTGGTCATGTCGGATGAAATCTTGCGGAGGTAAAACTGGGCCTCTGCATGGCCGAACTAGGTCTTTGGCTCCTGAACCCAGAATTCAGGCAGCTTTACGGCTATAGCGCTGATCCCAGGCTCGCTCATGATGGGTTCAAAGATGTTTGAACCAGTCGGGGTCACCAATTGTAGTGGCAGCTACTCTGCTCCTGCAATAACACACACAACCAGACGGGTTGAGCTCAGTGAGCAGACTAGTTTATTGCAGGCTGCTGGGCTGCATTTATACCCCCAGGCCCGGACCTGGCGGAAAACCGCGCTGGAGGGTGCTGACGTCACCTGGTCCCCCAGCGTGGGTTTCTGAGCACCGTGCTGGAAGGAAGGGGAACACCCGACGGTGCAATTTTTGCCGGCTACCCTGCCACGTGGCTTACAAGCAGGGCCAGTTCGCCTGCCTTGTGGTGAGCTGCCACAACATCTGTATTAATAACAAACAGTTTAAAAGACAAATGACAGTGCAAAATGTAAAGTACAGGTACACAATCTTTTATCCGGACATCTAAAATCCGGAAAGCTCCAAAATCCGGCAAGTGGGGAGAGAGATGGGAGCACGACTTGGGCGGGTAAGGGGAAGAGACTGGCAGCGCGAGTCGGACGGGCAAGGGAGGGGGACCGGCAGCGCGAGTTGGGTGGGCAAGGGGGAGAGATCGGCAGCGCGAGTCGGGTGGGAAGGGAGAGAGACCGGCAGGGCAAGTCGGATGGGCGAGGTTTGGGGGGGGGTGAGACTGGCAGCGCAAGTTGGATGGGCGGGGGTGGGGGGAGACTGGCAGCGTGACTGGAAGGGGGTGGGGGTGGATATGGCAGCACAATTTGGGTGGGCTTAAATTTGGCTTTCCGAAATTCGTAACACATTGTCCCCCAAGGGTTCCGGATAAAGGATGTAATTGGAAAAAAACATCCGTATTGTAGTCTTTAATTATGTAATATTTACTTTAAAAAGGTAATTCCTGTAACGTACAAAATTTAAATTTGAACTTTGGTTACTGATTCTGAAACAACGTTGCGCTAACCCTACGCTAACTGTTCTGCCATCATAATTAGCCACCCCAGTTACAAGCTTACAAATAAAGTCTAACTAATATCCTGATAAAGACTTACAAGGCAGGGATAGGGAGAGTCACCCCAACCGTGCTGGGATGTCAGCTAGCACTTTCTCCTGGCCACTGCCATTTTATTCAAATACAACTCTATTGAAAGTTTATTCAAACATCTACTATGGGTATGGAACGACCTGGACACTCCAGTGACTGAATATTTGTTTCCACGTTCACCAAGGGTTTGTGTGTTGCTTCGGAGAACATTTACTTTTACAACTTTAAACTTTTAATTAAATTTTTATTTATTCTTACTTATTTTATTTCATTTATTTCCTCCTTTATTTTGGCGGTTGCTTGGGTTACCAGTTGTTTTCATTCTGGGCACCGGGGATTTTACTGTACCGTTTGAAAAAAATATAAAAATGTCAGAGTTTAAGATAGAAAAGGAAACAGATTGAAATAGAGAGATTCCACTATATCTGTGTGTAAGGTTGGGGGGGTGGGGGTGGGAGGAGGAGGGGAGGAGGAGGGAGAGAGAGAGAGAGAGATGATGCTATCAAACCAAAAGAATGAAGTGCTGTTCCTTAAGCTTATGTTGGCTATCATATTGGAACAAATTAGAAGGCTGAGAGCAGAGGTCACAATGGCAGTGCCATTGAATTAAAGTCTTCAGTGACTGGAGGTGTTCGGCAAAATTATCACATGATATCTGTTTAGTGTCTCAAGAAAAGGATACCACATTGAGAGCACTGAATGCAATACACAAAATTAGACACAAAGTGTTTGCTTCTCTTTCCTTTTCACTGTCCTCGGGGCCCAAAACAATCGTTACCAGGTGAAACATTCAATTCATTTGCACTTCCGATTTATTACATCGCATTTGTTGTTTGTAACTCATACTGGAAAATGTAAACAGTTTGGGTGACTGCTTTGCAGAATGATTCCCATTCAATGGAACACTGATTTTCTAATGAGCTGTTACTTTAATTCCACAATACACTCCTAATCTGACTTCTTTGGCTTCAATCCCAAGAGGTAAAATTAAAATGTATTTATTTTGCAGGTCATCTGAGGAGTATGTGAAACATGCATATCACTTAATTATGAGACAACTAAATCAAGAGCATGCAGAGATCCGTTTATCTGCTTTCCAAATAGCAAATGAACTCTTCATGCGTTCAAATCAGTTTCGAACACTGCTTGTTTCAAACTTCCAGGAATTCTTGGAATTAACAATGGAAACAGATTATGAACAACCTTTGCCTCCACCAAAGGCAACAGCTCAGAAATTGAAGGAAATGGCAGTTAAAGCTGTCCAAGAGTGGCAAGACAGATATGGAAATGCTTACAAAAAACTCTCGCTGGGTTATCATTTCTTGAAACAGATTAAAAAGGTGAGTATGTATTTGCCTTTGGCCCTTCTAGTCTGTGCCAAACTATTTTTCTGCCAAGTCCCACTGACTTGCACCCAGTTCATTGCTCTCCAAACCCTTCCCATCCATGTACCTGTCCAAATTCTTCTTAAATGTTAAAATTAAGTTTGCATCCACCACTTCAACTGGCAGCTTGTTTCACACTCCTACCACTCTCCGTGTGAAAAGGTTTCCCTTGATGTACCTCCTAAACTTTTCCCCTTTCACCCTTAACCCATGTCCTCTGGTTTGTATCTCACCTACCCTCAGTAGAAAAAGCTGAATCTACATTTACTCTGTCAAGACCCCTCATAATTTTAAATACCTCTATCAAATCTCCCCTCATTCTTCTATGTTCAAGGGAATAAAGTCCTAACCTGTTTCTGGTGTTATTACCAAACCTCTGCAAACTCTTGAGGAAGTAGCGGTGCTGACGTGCTTTCTTCACGATGCCATTAGTGTGTTCATTCCAGAAAAGATCCTCCGAGATAGTGACTCCCAAGAACTTAAATTTGCTCACCCTCTCCTCCATTAATTATTGGATTGTATACCTCTGGCTTTCCCTTCTTGAAGTCAACAATCAGCTCCTTCATGTTGGTGTCAGTGAATGCAAGGCTGTTGTTGGTGCACCATTTAGCCAAGTTTTCAATCTCCCTCCTATATGTTGACTCATCACTTATCTTTATACAACCCACTGCCATGGTATCATTCGCAAATTTGTAGATGGTCTTACTGTTGTACTGAGTCACACAGTTGTAGGTGTAAAGTGAGTAGAGCAGGGGGCTAGAAATGTAGTTTTAACATTTCTTTTGTGCTACTGATGGAAAAAATCAGTAGATTTTGGTTTGGCCTCCCGAAAGTTAAGTACTCGGGGACTGAATTTCTTTATAAAATTATTTTCTAAAATTAAATTACATGTTCTTTTGATGCTCTAAGAGGGGAAATTCTTTAATGTTTTGGTTTGCTTCACTGCACCATTTTATTGTTCATTGTGTAAGTTGACTTTATATGCAAGTGCAAAGTATATAGTTAATGGCAGGATTCTTAATTTTTGATGTACAGAGGAATTTTGGGTTCATAGCTTCATTGAAGTAGCCACGCAAGTGGGATGTGAAGAAGGTGTATGGCATGCCTTCATCTGTTAGGGCATTGAGTATATGAAATCATACTGCAGATCATGAAAACTTTGGTTAGGCTTCACTTGGAATATTGGGTGGAATTCTGATCGCCCTACTGGAAAAAGCACAGATTTACCAGGTTGCCTGGATTAGAGGGTAGAAGTTGTTTTGGAGCAGTGCTGAGAGGACACCTGATAGAGTTTCTGAAAAAAATAATGAGAGATATAGATAAGGTAGCAAAAGTTTTTTTCTGCCAGGGTAAAAATGTCAAATACTCGAGGAGATGATTTTAGCTGGGGGCAGTGGAAGAAACTTTTTTTAAGAGTGGGATATTACTAGGTGGAAGCCCTAGTTGCAGTTGGGAGTTGGACCAGAACAATTCATGAAAATTGTTCACCACGACCTTTTCAAGGGCACTAATGGATTGAAAATTGCAAACATTTCACATTTAGGTGGATTTCCAAGATGTTCGGGTTCGAACTCAAGCTGAGAGAAAACGTGAGGAAGAGAGATTGAAAAGACTGGAGAATATTAATAAAGTGAGAGTGTTGAAAGTGGAAGAAGAAATGAAAGGTCTGCTACTAATTCCATTATAGTTTGGTTCTTTTGCATAAAATATAAAACTTGTTCATGATAAACAAATTTATGCACAGAATTTGTCGAAACAAACCGTTTAGGTGATGTGCTTAGTCCTCTGCATTGAATGAACTTAAAGATATTTGGAGTACAGTACACTTGATTAGCCGTAACATGTTTAACACAAAAAATTCTCTGGTGTTTTGATTTGCAGTATTGTTTAAATTGCAGAAAATTACTACTAGATCTTTACCTTGGTAACGGAATAATATACAGCTACACAATCCTTTATCCGGAACCCTTAGAGGACAGTGTGTTCTGAATTTCGGATTTTTCCAGATTTCAGAACAAAAGCCAACTGCCCCAGATTTAAGCCCACCCAAATTGTGCTGCCATATCCACTCCCTTCCAGTTGCATTGGCATCTCTCTCCCCCTCGCCCACCCGAGTTGTGCTGCCGCCTCTCTCCCCTCCCCAACGGAGTCGCGCTTCCGCCTCTCTCCCCTCCCCAACGGAGTCGCGCTGCCGCCTCCCTCCCCTCCCTATCCGAGTCGTGCTGCCGCCTCTCTCCCCTCCCCACCTGAGTCGTGCTGCCGCCTCTCTCCCCTCCCCACCTGAGTCGTGCTGCCGCCTCTCTCCCATCCCCACCCAAGTCGCGCTGCCATCCCTCTCTTCTCCCCACCCGAGTTGCGCTGCCGTCCGTGTCCCTTCCCCACCCGAGTTGTGCAGCCATCTCTCTCCCCCCACCCACCCGAGTTGCACTGTTGTCTCTCGCCCCCCCCGCCCACTCGAGTCGCGGTGCCGTCTCTCGTCCCCCCCGAATCGCGCTGCCGTCTCTCTCCCCCCTCACCCAGCCGAGTCGCGCTGCCATCTCTCTCCCCCCCTCATCCACCTGAGTCGCGCTGCCGTCTCTCTCCCCCCTCACCCACCCGAATTGTGCTGCCGTCTCTGCCCCCCCCCTCCGTCCAACCGAGTCACACTGCTGTCTCTTTCTCTCTCTCTCCCCCCTCCCTCCACTGTACCAGCACCAGTAAAAAATGCCAGTTTTTGGAGCTTTCCGGATTTTAGATGTCTGGATAAAGGATTGTGTACCTGTACTGTATTTTGTATCAGGTTGGCATGGTTAAGGTTTGAACTGAAACGCAAGTAAGAAGAATTAGTTAAAATTTAGAATCTGCAGAGGAGATTGATAGGGTAATGAATGGATTGGAAAATATTAGTTATGGGGAGAGATTGGCTTTTTTTCCCCTCAAAGTAATGGCGGTTGAGAAGTGTTGATGGAGGTAAATAAAATTATGAGAAACTTAAATAGGGTTGACAATCAAAAATAATTCTTCCATGGTAAAGATATCATAAATAAGAGTTTAAGGTGAGAGAAAGGAAATTTAAAGGAGATCAGAGGGGATTTTTTTTCACACATTTGTTGGTATCTGCAACACACTGAAAAGGAAGTGCTTGAATCAGATAAAACCATTGCATTTATTAGGCATTTAAGCTGACACTTGAATAGAAAAAGCATAAAAGGATATGAATCTAATTCATACAAACGGAATGAGTGTAGATGGGCAAAAAGGTTTGACTCCATGACATTTGTATGTTCTTGCTGACAAAGTTTAATGTTGGATTTGCCATCTATTGGCATCTTTGGTCTTAAACTGGGGCAATGGCATTAGATTTTTTCTACCCACTATTCACCTTGCAAATGACACTCTGTATTAGATGCCTTGATCCCATTGCTGTCATTGAGGCTTGATAACAGAAATGGGCTGTTTATTTATCTATAAAATGTGAATAAACCCAATTCCTATCCTGTCAGAAGTTATTGGAAAGGACTCTGAGGGTCAGAAAATAATGCACATTGCTCTAATTCTACTGGTATATGCTTCAACCTGTTCTTGGAGAAATAGAAGTAACTTGCTCTTGATGAAGGTATGAGGCATTGATCTAATCTTTGCAGGGGCCTGCAAAGAAAATTAACATATGGGTTGAGTTAAATTATCCTTGGATAGCGTTGACACAATCTCATTGGGTTGAATAATCTTTTAACAGCTATTTGTAAGTTTTTTGTGATGCAGTTTGATTACTTTTTTTCATCTTGGATGTGTTTCTTTGGTATGCTACTGGCTGTTATTTTTAACCCCATTTATTCTGCATTTGAAACAGAGATGTCAGAAGAAATTCAGAACACTTTAACAGAACTGGAGACGTGCTTCAAATTACTACTGCCCCATCTTTCTGAGTTCTCCTGCAGTGATATGAGCTCTCAGTACAAACAAGAATCACCTGATAAAATAGATGATGACAGCTCTACAACCAGAAGGCAGAGAGAGGACCACCGAAAGACTTTTGATTATTATGAAGATGAGCAGCCCTGCAGTAGTAAGGAGCTGGACCCACTGCCTTTGTTGGACGGATCTCCTGAAGAGCAAGAATCAGATGAAGACCAAGATGATCTTAGTCAAAGTGAAGAAAGTGAAAGTGAACAACTTGAAAACAACGAAGAAACATTTATCAGAAATCATGGGCTTCTTTCACATAAATATTCTCTCAATTTAGAAATTCATACAGGCAAGTAAATATCACTGTTTATTGCATTATCATTCAAGCTAATGTTGCAGTTAATTCCTGATAATATAGTATCTGTTTGTTCAGAAATCCTGATGCTCATTAGTTCTGAATGTTAGGCAACAAGTGGGATTATGGACAAGGCCAGGATCCAGAGAGTGGATTGGGATCTGAAACATCAGGAGTCAGAAGTACGTAAGGGTGTGCAGCCATTGCTGGGGTGTTGAATGCTTGTATATTTTCTTCTCCCTTTTAACTCTCCTGTTTGTCTGTAAAATTCATTACACTACAGTGCACTTTTTTGAAAGAGGTGAAATAAATTTGTGTTTGGGGGTTAATGGAAGAGGCAATGCATAGTCCTAAAAATCTGCAAGTCCAGCGATACTGAAGTCCCAGGATACTGGATTGAGTTTTGTTCTATTTTAATAGTTTAGTAATATTTAAATCATTTTATTAACAAAACATTTTGCTATCTGAGAGAAAATCTGCAGCAGTTTTCTGTCAGTTATCACATGGATCAGAGACTAATTTCCCCATTTAAGAAATTGATAGGTTCTTCATTAGCCAAGACACCAAAGATTATGGAGAGAAGGCCGTGCATAGAGCTGATGGGGTAAAATGGTTCAGCTCATGATTGAACAGCAAGGCAGATTCAATGGGCTGAATATTTCTGCTCCTATGTCTTGTGGGTTCACACTTGTATCTCTTGGGGTGGGTAAAATATTACAATCTGGCTACAAATACATACCACGTGCCTTGTTTTACCATTTACTGCATTAAAGCAATAAATACGAGAGATGGGACTGCAGTCTAGTTAGGGCATATTTTGTGGCATTTGGAAAGGTAATTGAGTGCAAGAATGGTTGAGATTGATTTGTCCATCTTTCTCCATGGGCACTGCTACTGAATTTTTGTAGTGATAAGTGTAATGTTAGCAGTTTACTTTTTATTATGTTAAGACATGTAGCGAAGCATTTAGCGGGATGTCACCAGCAAGGAGGGTTCGAATCCAGCACTGTCTGCAAGGAATTTATACATTCTCCCCATGGCCTGCGTAGCTTTCCTCTTTATGCTCTGGTTTCTTCTCACATTTTAAGAACATTCGGGGTTTGTAGTTTAATTGGTGTATTTGGAGGCATAAGTTCGTGGGCCAGAAGGGCCTGTAACTGTGCTGTATCTCCAAAAATTAAAAATGAAAGGAATGCCGATCATAAATTATTTCAAATGTCAAGCCTATGATTTGTTTCCTCGTGTTGATCAGATTTAAATAGATTTTTACTTAATTCTCCCTGAATTTTTTTTATTTTTAATTATTTTCGCTAGATTATCTGATTTTTGATGTCTTAATTAAGAGCTGAAAGATGCACTAAGTACTAGCTTTTGTAAATCAGCATTCAAAGTAAATTTGCTTGGGTGTCAGGATTAGATCTTGCAGATGAATTTTAACTCCGAACTGTATTCTTCCTGGCTCTTGGGTCAAATTGGCAGAGGTGCAAGGTGGTGAAAGGCAAATGGAGAAAGGATGCCAAAATATCTATAAATACAGAGACTGGTGAGCAGTTGGAACATTTGAGACAAAAATACACTTGGCTCTAGAAATAAACTGATGGCTGTGTGGAAATTACATTATTCTCCAGGTCAAGGTGGAAAAAAATCTGGTTTCTTTCCACATTCTGAAGAAGTGCAACTTGGACAGTTATATTGTACATTCGGGGCTTGTTGTGTTAGTGGTTGTTTAGGATTGAGGGAGGGGCAAGAACTTTATTGGATTTGGGTAGAATGAGTGTTTATGGTCAGCATGGAGATGATGGGCCGAAAGACCTGTGTAACTCTAAATTATTTGTCCGCTGATATTTTATGTTTCAAATGTTTTAGTTATGTTGTCAACTGCACAATGAAGTTTAATTTGAAAATAAATTATACCCATTTGGAATATTTTGCCTGTTTGAAGATTTAAAGATCAAAGAAGATGAAGACAATAGCGCTGTAATTAACAATATAAAGGACTTCCAAAGATTGATCAATAATAAATATCTTCCGACTGTACAGTATTGGATTCAGGTATGAATAATCTATCTTGTGTCATTCCGATGAGGTTATTATTTTTGTGCAAAGAAGCCACTAAGTTGTCATAATCTACATAATAGGTTTCGGGACTTGTGTTCCAGCCACCAAGATAAAATTTACAAATTGCATACAGTAAAACTTCAGATATCAGGCACCTATCGAGATTGGCAGATGCTGGAAAAGTGTATTTTCCGGTTGTTTATGACGTACTCTTAATGCGTCCTGCATTAAGAATAAACAGTTTAAAAGACAAAAATACTATTCTGTACTGACACTGAACAAACTTCACTTGCGTAAATATATAAACCTTAAAACGTTTTACTTTATTTTCAGTCATATTCTTTGAAAACATTTAACTGTCGCTGCATCTGCCGCCAAAAAGACAAACAATAACATTATGGATAATTAATCCCCCTTCCCCAAGTTTACAGATAATGCATCTGACCAGGGTAATTCTTACTAAGTACGGATAAGGAGACACTTTAAGAGAGTCACCCCAATGGCTTGCGGCATCAACCAGCTCTTCATACTGGGAGACATCACTGCCATTTCTCATAACCGTATTCAAACAGCTCCTAAGTACAAAGCACAACCTGAGTAGGAAACCTGAGCACTTGGTGGAAGCCCACACTGACACAGAGAGAATGTACTTACAGCACCGGATTTGAATAGCTATACTAATCATTGCAGCCTAAAGTTCAGATTAGGTTAGCTGTGGGCAGATCAAGTTTTCTCTTGTATCCATACCCATGTGAAGAATGCAAAAGGCAAGATGTTGAATTGATGGGTGTTGGTTTTCAATGTTTTCATTTTACTGCAGTTTTCTCTAAAACGGTCACTGAAATGAGCTTGCTTTGGAATTTTGTTGCAGACATTCACTAAAGCTGGTATTAGTGATGCCCGATTAAGACGTGCCATTGACTTAAAAAGAGCAATGGATGGAGCACTGAAAAAGCATGATGAGATGAACATTAGTTACACCAAAAGACTCCGAAAAGTGGTGAGTATTCCAGAGATTTTAACCCTTTAGACTCTGTGTCCCAATTTTCAGGGATTATCAACAAGCGCATATACTCCGTATCCTGGTTTTCCAGCACTGGTTTTATCATCAACCTCCAGCTGGTTTGTACTGTAGTTTACCTATATTATGAAAGGTTAAAAATAGCTGGGGTCCAAAAGATCATATCATTTATTCTTTCTATTTGCATGGGAAAGCAACATTGCTGCTTTGAAAATGTTCAGTAAACTACAGCCATACTGTCTGTAAAAACCATTATGCACCATATATTCAAGTTTCAAAGTTATGTTCAGACTGAAGTTCACCCTGAAAGAAAGTTAGAATATTCTTTGTCTATTTATTCTTGCTAATAAGGAAATTTATTGGTTGTCCTTTATATTTCTGAAAAGTAACTGAATGATTTGTTTGGTTACTCCCATGTACATGGCAATTAGAAATGTATGTTGACTACACTTGGAAGGAGCTGTTTTATAGCACCTCAGTTGTGTCCACTCTCACATTCTAAGTATTCAAGACTCATTCCTAAAACTACTTCAACAGAAAAAAATTAGGCTGGTTATCCCACTGTGGTGTGTTACTGGAATCTCAAATGAACGATTAAATTGAAGCCCATCTGCACTCATAGGTGAAAGTAAATGATTCAGTGGCAACACTTGAAGAACAATTGAGTTGATAAAATCCTAGTAATCTGTACAATATCATTATTGATCATTATCCATTACTTTTTGTGGGAACTTGCATTCCTATTTATTTATTTATTTTTGTTGAAGCGATAATATCCAGTGATACCCTGTTGAATCAAATATGTTTTGACATATCGCAAGGTCCAGGAAGATGCAAGTTTGGTTTTCGTATTTAGAATCATACAGCCATTTAACATTTCAAGTTGATACTAGCTCTCTAAGCAATCTAGCTAGTTCCATTCTCCCATGATTTCTTTTCATCCCTGCTATTCCTTTTAAGTATTGAACTAGTTCTCTATTGGAAGCCATGATTAAACTTGCCTGATAACCAGTACATCTCACTTCATAAACTCAAAGTACTAGAAGTGCTCAAAGTTCAAGCAACCTCTGTGGGCAGTGAAACATTTCAAGACTTTTTTTTCCAAGGAAAAAAAACTAGAAAACTGCTTGTTTATGTTGTCAGAGTGGAGGTTTAGAAACAGAGGGAATGTCTATGACTAGAAGCCAACCAAAGTTATTAACGGAACAGTATTCTCTCCCAGGGACTGCAACTTTTGCCGGTGGAAGATGAGATTCTGGTCCTTGAATTTGTGGTGGATGCCATTGGGGGTCATGAAGGTAGTGGTCAGAGTGGAAGCTGGATCACAATTAAAGTGATAAACATCTGTATGCACAGGATCATCCTTACCAAGTGAACGGAGGGATTCTGTAAAACATTGCCCAATCTGGATTTGGTTTCTGCAGTGTAGAGGTGTC
The DNA here is from genome assembly GCF_036971445.1 of Narcine bancroftii. Classification (NCBI taxonomy): domain Eukaryota; kingdom Metazoa; phylum Chordata; class Chondrichthyes; order Torpediniformes; family Narcinidae; genus Narcine; species Narcine bancroftii. The sequence goes on from NC_091471.1 coordinate 30,342,961, forward strand.
CACATTGTGAGCATGGAATGCAGTGCTCTTTTGGAATTATATTGAAGCTGAATTCAGTATTCTTATAGCGGCCCGCTACCCGGGAGGCGACCCAATACACAAAATCCCGGACGAACACGGCGATCTCACAAAGCCCATGCGGGCTAAAGGCCTTTCTTCCCAGCTGACAGCCCGCATGGCGGGAAACAGCAGACATTGCAGTAACGCTGACAGCATGCTGGTGACATCACTTCCGCTGACAATGGTGGGAAAACTGGGCTCAGTGGCGGGAAACTGGGCCTATATAAGCAAGGACAGGGAGAGCAATAAAAACAGTCTTGACTGCAGTTACATCAAGTGTGTGTCATTCTTCCTCTCTCTGCTGTAGCGCCTGCTACACTCTCTTGTTTTCTAAAAGTTTGCCATAACGTCCTTGGTTTTGTATTTTGCATCATTAATTTGGAAGCATCAGTTTCTGTACATTTTTATAAAAACTGCCTTCTAGGCCTTTGGCATTAAATTTAATCTCCCACATGTCCACCCTTTTCACCAGCCTGCATGTTCATCAGAAATGTGTCATTATCCTTGTTGTTCAATACACCACCAGCTAATATAATCAGCAAGATGGGAGGTGGTTTCTTTAATGCTGTGTTGGTATTGATTGTGGAAGAACCTCCCTGTCTGAAACCTATTCGGAAATCGCATCACCTGTCAATCAAGGTTAGACTCTGGCTGCCCATTAGTGTAAACCTTTCCATTGGCTCATATAAATGATTCAGGGTCATAATTGGGTCAGATGCCAGTTCAGAACAGTATAAACATCAATGCGTGCCACATTTTTCTCTCTCTCTCTCTCTTGGTCCAAGTCCCAGGCATTGCTTCATGCCAGGTCACTACTGTGGACATCATTGCAGGAGTCACAGATTAGGTGTGCACCTCACTTACTTGAGCTGTAGTACTGTGATCGATCAGTGCTCACAGAGAGTCACACCCCACTGAAACTGAAAATATGCAGGGATTGAGCACAATACATTATAATTAGTTTAAAACGCAGTATTCCATTTCTAAGAAAGTTTAAATTGAATGCATACCATCTTAAATCCAGCAATGGGCAGGTTTTAAACATCCAAAGGCAATTTCTCCATGATCTCTTAGCTGGTAATTTTTCAACAATAACAAATTTTTTTAATGATAAAGTCAAGAGAAATGCTACTTCAATAAAAATGTTGAAATCACAGCTTTGGGTATTTAATAAAGAACCATATTTGCTTTCCCTGATGAGCTCTATTTGTAAGGTGTTGTTCATAATGGGAATGAATACCTGAGAATGCTTCAGGTTTTTCAACTTGGACTACTCCCATACAGCCCAGCAGAGGGAGGTTGTGCTCTGTGTTGGTTCACTGAAGAGAAACCATTTAAGCATCATTTGCTAGAAAAAACACGACAGAACAGATGATGCCAATACTTCATTGGTGATTTAGCATCAAGTTTTTATTGGTATTTTGATTATTTTCTGCTGGACAGTTTTCCTTTCCTCAGAATAAGATATGGCAATAGTTACTGGCCATCTTCATCAAAATAGAATTATTTTAAACTCATTTAAAGTGCTACTCTTACTTAAAACAAAGCTATGCTGAATTACTATTCATCGAAAAGAACAATTCTTCAGAATATAAATTTGAGTCGTCTAAAAATACAGGAAAATTTGTAATGCAATCTTCAATACATGGTCTATTTTATTGAAATTATGTATGTTTCTGTAGCTATGCTGGAAAAATAATGCAGTCTCTTATCTAACAAACTGGTGAAATTCTTGATTGTGGGTGATGTTGCTAACATCCTGATCACCATGTTGCTGGAAGTCATGAAAATAGGCTGTTCCCAACCATCTTTGATGCATTAGCCTGGTTGTGAGAGAAAGCTGCTCTATTTACTCGGAAAAAAATGTCTGGAAACCTTGACTGAAGAGGAAGGAATTTAATTTTCAGTGGTGCTTTGTTGTCCATATGAATGTGGCTATCCATTTTCATTGGGAGTGACCATCTTAACGTTTCAAGAACCTTTTGGAAATTACATTATGCATCAGTCATCGTTGTAACTTAGAACTTATTAAAATAGATTTCTCACTGAATTGCACAATCTTGCATCTTTCCAATATATTATATCATTGGTTGAGGTTTCTATGCAAGGCTTGAAAACTTGCACTGAAATTTAAAATGAGTAATCAAGCTTGATTTTTTTCCATAACCGAGTGCTGAATATAGTCAATGTGTTAGTTCAGGTCAAGGAAAAGTTTATTTGTCAGCAAGTTCAGTGAAAAGAGGTCTTCAGTGAACAATCTAACAGATCATCTCTAACATTCATACAGCCATGTAAAGAGCGCTGTTTGCAGAATATGGGATCACAATGAAAAGGAAGATTAATTAGCGCCGCACAAGGTCAGCATGAGAGCCCTGTTGTGGGATTCATCAAGGATCCTGATGGCTGCAGGGAAGAAATCTTTCACACTCTTAAGCCTTCTCCCTGATGGAAAGAGGGAAAAGAGAGTGTGTCTGGGGTGTGATAGATTTTTTAGTATGTTGTCTCCCTTTTCTAGGCAAGGGAAGATGTAGATGGAGGCGAGGAGAGTTTACTTGGTTCTGAGTTGCATTCACTACCTTCCAATCTTGAGCAAAGCAGCTCCTTGTGATGTACCCAACAAGTATGCTTTTGATGCTGTAGAAGTTATTGAGGGAGAAGGAATGAAAGTAGGGGACAAAAAGGAAGTTAAGTGTTGGAGTGAAGGATAGGAGAAATTGGAAGAAAATAGGGATGATGGAGCTGCATAAAAGTTGGGAACAATGCTTCATGAATAAGAGACAAGTCTGAAGAGAAGATGAAAGAAGATGCAGGAGAAGGGAAGAAAAGAACATGAATACAGTCACTTTCAGATGCCAGAATTGGGATTTTATCTTAATAAAGTGGTCACTCTTTGTTTCTTCTAATTCTTTAATTTCTTAGCATTGGCCATGTTGGGAAGCTTGTAGATTTCATTGTTTTGACCTTTTGGAAATTACATTATCCATCAGTCATCGTTGTAACTCAATCTCTGAATGTTTGCAAATATTACCTGAATTTGAGATATTTCTTGAGAGAGCATCTTACCATCCCTTGCATATGTGATCTATCCCAGAGACAATTCTTCCTACTGCTCTGAAGATCAGCATATGGATGTTTAGTCAACAAAAGAGGCCATTTGGCCCATCAAGCCTATGTTGGCTGCCGGTAGTGTCAACCCGTCAACAACTTCCCCCTCAAGTTTTTTTTTCTCTCTCTTTGTTCCAATTTGTACCTTTGTTCAAGAAGGGAAATGGAGATAATCTACAAAACAAGAGGCTGGTGAGTAGTAGGGGATCTATTAAAATTGATCTATGTGCATTTGAAAAAGCAGCCAGGTTGGGGACAGAAAGCATGGCTTTGTGTAGAGCAGGTCATGCCTTGCCAATTTGACTTTTTTGATGAGATGACAAAGGTGGTTGATGAGTGCAGGGCAGTAGATGTTGTTCACATGGATTTCAGTAAAGTGTTTGAGAGTCTCATGGATAGCTGATTGTGAAGGTAGATGTATTTGATCCACGGTGAATTGATAATTTAGATTTGTAATTGAAGAGGTTTGGTAGTAGTGGAACAGTTTTTCTAGCCGAGACCCATGGCCAGAGGTGTTCTGAAGGGATCAGTGTAACCCCTGTTGTGATGTTCATAAAAATGACTTGACCTGCTTCTTTTGCCTTCACAAATGCTATTATATACCTATTCAGTTCATCCATTGTTCTGTTTATAACTTGAGATCTAGCATCTACAATCTCTTTTTGCTTTTGTGATGTTTATATGATTTCTTTTAGGCTTTGTTAGAAAGTGATTTAAAAACACTGTTTCAGACAATTTCCTACTTTTTTCAAAAAAATGAAAGTACAAGAGTTTATAAGGCAGAAAATTTCCCAAAAATCTATTTAAAAATTGTAAAATTTTTCTGAGTGAGGTGATTTGCTTCATCCACTGTGGGCTTTATCGGTGGTTCAAAATTAATGCTTTTTCACTTCTGAAAAATGGTTCCATTATTGTTACAAAATACTACATTTAGAATGTATCACACATGAAATTCTTTAACTTTTGTCTACATAAGGCAGACAAAGAGTCACCACTTTGTCCAACGCCACTCACAGAAACTTACAGCACCTGGTGTTGCTAGGCAATCTTCTTCCCTGGTCAGTACATGGAGGGGAGACCGCCCAGGAACACCAGGTGCTGTAGGAAATGCTCAATGCAGCATCCAACCTCTTCTTCTTAATCCCCCTTCCTAGCCCAAGATTTGCATCTTCTGTAAAGCTAATCTCGTTCATAAAATACATCTGCTGCAGTTTAAGTTCACTTGCCCTGACCCTGCCACCATCAAACCAAGCTCTTTCCCTGTTAATCCAGTTTGAGATGATGCCGTCAGTGACTGTTTATTTCTCCTTATCCTGTTTGCTTTAAACCCCCTCTCAAAAATGTCAGCCATCAATCCAATTACTGTTATTTTCCTTAAGCTTCATAACTGTGTACTTGTCACCTAAGTCTGCCCATTGTCGCTGAAAGTCAGAATCCCATTTCGTCAATTTCTTTCCTTTGAATACCAGCAAAATGTCCTCAACTGAAGTTGCAGATGACCTACTCTTGAAACTGAAAATGGTAACGTTCTGTTGTAATTTATCCATCTTATCAATGATATTTCCAGGGTTGACTACTTCATTTGCCAGTACTGCTCAACTGTATAAATCTCTGAAACTGACCTCACGTGTTTCTTTCCAATGTACCTGATGCTTCAGCAGAAAGTGATATTCTTCAGCATGTTTTCGTTTATCTACTTTGCAACCAATTTCACGTTTTTATTAATCCCTTAATGGTGTAAAGCAACCACGTCTCTTGGGGAAAAAGTTGCAAATGTTAGAAATTGTCAGCAAATTATGCATCTTTTGTGGAGAGAGGAACCAAGCTTGTCTCCTGGGGAAATTGTGTGTGTATCCAATTTTCACCTGAGAAAACCAAATTTGATGTGTGTGGTCTTTAACATAATCGTAAACTTCATTATTTCATAAATTTATTGCTTCTAATATTTTTCAAAATTATAGGGACAGAAAGTGATCTTTCATAGCAAGTAAAGATTGAAAGCTGAAGGGAGCAAAGACCAGAGGTGAAATCAATGATCATGTTAGAAATTAAAAGAAAAGTGAGCTTTCTTCATACTTCTATAAATGACATCACTCTTCTGATATTGGCGCTCGAAATCACTACGGACCATGAACTGATTAGTTTGACCAGCCGTTCCAGACATCAGTTGTAGATCATCAACATTGCTGTGGAACTGGAGTCAGGAAAGGCAAGCACTAAAGGCCTGTAATGAACCAGATAGCCTTGACAACAGTCTGGTAGATCAGTTTGAGATTTATTTAATCAATTAGCAGGCTTTAAATTTCCTAGATATCATGGGAAAACTTGAACTCTTGTCTCTCCCGATCATTCGACCAGTTATCATCCTGACCAGTTATGTTTATTAATCCAGCAATGTAATCGGTTTTCTATCATACCACATTGGGGAATTAAGTTTTAAAGTACAGGAAGAGAAACTTGAAATATGTTTCCAAGGAGATCAGAATGCTTTCTCTGAAAAATTGCAATGATTGTGTGGGTTGGTTTGGATGCATTTTAGGGTTGCAGGTTTAAAAACTGAATTAAAACGAGTTCTCCATCCATCCATCAGAAAAGCCTTGATGCTGGCCCACTTTGGTTAGTTATTAAAGCTTTCATTGCTCTCTGGTAAAACGGCTGTAAATTTCAAGCTAATCTCTGAACTTGCATTCTAGAGCAATTATTCCTAAAAAAGGGATGACTATTGCCTGAAACTTGAAAATAGCTTAAAATATTTTGAGTTTTTCTATTAAATAAATACCTTAACACCTCAGAGGTATGCGTGTATCTTGATGTCAGCATTCTTTCCAGCTCTTGGCTTTGCCTGGCTGTCAAAACATTCCCTTGTGTACTCTGATTGTACACTCTTTCTCATTTGTTATTGGCTAATTATTTGTCAGTCACCAGCATCTCTATCAACCTCAGACACAAGTTGAAAGCATAGGTGAGCAACAATCAAAGTTGATTGTTGTTTTAAGTCTTTGCCACAGTCTTTCAAAATATTGTGCAATTTTTTTATTGCATGGTTGGAGCCTAAGGCTAGATGCACCTGACTTATTGGAGTGCTATAATTTGCAGGACCTTCCAGAAAAGATATTAGCATATAAATAGCAGATGCAATGACGACTATCACAGCTGAGTACATTTAATTTTTAGTTTATAAGATAGAATGGGTTTTTAAATGCATAGCCATCAAGCTTACAGAATGACAAATGAAGTTTTGAGTTCACTTGTCTAAGGATGCCTTATAACATCATTTTTTTTAGAGTGTAACAGACACTTATTTAAGAAAAAATCTGATTTCCTGGGTGGGAAGTAATTGAGATTGCCTCCCAAATTAATTAGACCATGGAGAATTTATTTTATGATTCTATTAAGATTTTGCACAAAACAAAAAAAGAAAGCAAATTTGTTCAACCATTTGAATACTGAGAATGATCCCTTATTCTTGGATTATTAGACAAAATTTGGAAATGTTTATGTAGCAGTGATATGATGATCTTTTAAATTTAATTTGGATATTTTGGTTTATTCATCCCATCTTGAATACAACCTAGGTGGAAGATATTTTTGGTCAATGGAGTATTAATGCATTCAGAGTTGGCATTAAAGAATTCTTGCTTTCTACTTTAATTAATATGTGATCCACTGATCTGGTGTTTGTATATAATTACATTTACTAAAGCCACATAAGAAATATTACTTTCAAACATTGTTTGAGTTGTTTGGAGGTGACCGTGCACAATGGGGGATACAAATTTAGCTTCGGAGCAGCACAAAATCAGCAATTGGAAATTGACATCCCATTTTATAAAAAAAATTGGTACAGAAAATGGGTGGAGTATGAAATGGTGGCAAGGTTCACTCTCGCCCCAATTTAACTGTAAAATATTTTTTCTGACAGATTCCTATTTATTTTTTAAATATTAAATACATAATTATTTGGAAAGAGGATTGCAATTTTCTGAAGATTACTTTTGAGGCACTTGATTATGGTCAAATTTTGTGTGACTAATAGAGAAGCTCTATATGTTATGCATTATAGCACACAATCCCCTCCTACTTTACCTTTCAGAAAATTAAAACACATCAATTCTGTTTAGTGTTTGATGTGCAGTGTGCAAGTTGAAAGCCATAACACCCTAAACCTTGGGTTGTGTTTCACCTTTCATAAATTCCTGGGTAGATTCTATCCAAAAATAATTTTCAGGTCCGCAGCTCATTGTTATTCAGACTTGATTGATTGCTGTCATTTATTCACTGAGAAAGTTAAGTGCTCCTGTCATTTCCAAAGAGTATAATTAGGATGTTTCACAGGTCAGCGATAGTGACAGGTTTTCTTTTGATTTGCTTCGACAGATGAAAGCAACCGATGAGGAGGAGGATGGCGACGACGATGATGATTTTGTTGAAGTTCCTGAGAAGGAAGGTTATGAGCCACACATTCAGGAGGACCTTCGGGAGGAGTATGGTGAGTTTATGCAGCTGCTAGCTGCCAGTCCTCTGCAATCTCTCCCACAGCTAAGTAAACAAACCCTGTTATTAAACAATAAGGTGATCAGCTGTGTGATTAATCTGTCCACTGATGACTGAGAAAGCTGTCATTGAGTTATTTGCACACTTATTTGTGAATGGACCAAAACCTTTCCTGATACTTTCCCCAGTAAGGATTTCGTAACTTTCTACCTCCTGAATGTTAAATTTCCTCCTGTCCCAGGTTCACATCCCCTCAAAGCTCATCATACTTTGTACATTATATCCCAACTCCAGTGTTTCCAGGTCTTTCCTCCCAATTCTTTTTAAAAAAAACCTCACGATGCAAGCACGCTTTATAGAGTGGAGATATGCAAATTTCAAAACTTGTGCAATTAATGGTTTGGGAACTATCAGTTGATGTATTTATGATATAAATTTATATTGGCTTTGTCAACCTATTCTGGAGCATTTTCTTTAAATAATAGCATAATTTAGGAGTATACTTCAAAGGTTCCTTATATTTTCACATAAAAAATTTTAATTAAAAAAAAAAAATTTAAACCTACAGCACGGTAACAGGCCATTTCGGCCCACAAGTCCATGCCGCCCAATTAACCTACGTTTTGAATGGTGGGAGGCAACTGGAGCGCCCAGGGGAAACCCACGCAGGTATGGGGAGAACTTACAAACTCCTTACAGACACCGCGGGATTCAAACCCCATTCCCGATTGGCTGCCACTGTAAAGGCTTTGCGTTAATTGCTATGCCAATCGTCCCACCCAATAATACATAAAAATGTAATATACATGATGTACTTCAACTATTGTCTGCGGTAAGGCAAAGTGAGGATTGCCCAGTGCCCCAAACAATGAGAAAAAGAGAAACAAAAGAGCGTCCCTTCAGAGACACTGAGTCTCCTGTGGATTCTCCTCCAATGCACCCGCAGCCTCTCCAGGCCGGCAGAATTCAAATCATCGGCAACCTGAACTCCAGATCTAAACCTCTGATATGATCAGGATCTCTTCAGTGCCAGAGCCCCATTAAGAGTTCTTCTTGCTTTCAAGACCCTTGCTAATCTTGGTTCTGATACCTGGTTCCTATGAGACAGTCGCTTGCAGCCTGCATGGGTCCTTCAGCCGGTGAGCCCCTTGCTAGTCTATAGGTGTGGTCACTGTCCTGTAGGGTTGTCCCCTTTGTTTCTTCTTCTCAACCGTGGATACTCTCTTCGTTTCTGGTGCCCTGCGCTAGTCTGCAACCCCTCATGGTACGCTGCCCAGCACAGGCGCAGCCATCTTGGGCACAGACCTCCATGGTTGCGGAATTAACAAAAAACACCATCAGCTCCTTTAACGGGCTGTTTACTGCCTGTATGGTGCCATCATCATTATGACCAGGCGGTATGACCCTGCGGAGCAGTGCTGTGTCTCTTGGGGCCACATCAGAAGCAGCACTGCCGTTATAGCAATGCCACCATTTTTTTTAACTGGGTATACTCCTTAAAATTCATGCCAGTTGTATATTTAGAATGGATCAAAATATATGTGACAGTTCGACCAAGATTCTATGGAACTAAAACCTTAACTGGACTGATCAGTCCATCCTCTCAGTCTTGACATTAAATCCATTTCTGGCAGCTTTCACAATGACTGGGAATAAGGAAAATATAACTAGTTTGTTTGAAATAGAAGGAAATAAAAGGCTGAAGCATCTCTGTGGTTTACCCCTGGGTGCTAAATTTAATTGGAATTGTCTATATAATTTTAAACAATTGGACACTAAAGTGACAAGATGCTAAAATAATTTACAAAATTTACCTTTGTAATTTTATTCTACCAAAAGTTTTTTTTAAAAACTTGCATATTCATGTGGAATTAACATCTGGTTTTCTGTCTTTTTACTAAAATGGTGATTAATAAGCTTTTTTTTGTCTAAAATTTTGCAACTTTTTAAACCAGAATGATTTTTGGATAAATTTTCAATTAACATCATGAATGAGGGCCAGTTTCTCAGCCTAATCTTGCTACTGCTGAAGTACGGAATCAAAAAGACCACAGCCAGCTCCCCACCATGACTACCAGCCCCCCCACATCTCCATCGGGCACACAAAACTCAAAACGGTCAACCAGTTTACCTATCTCGGCTGCACCATTTCATCAGATGCAAGGATCGACAATGAGATAGACAACAGACTCGCCAAGGCAAATAGCGCCTTTGGAAGACTACACAAAAGAGTCTGGAAAAACAACCAACTGAAAAACCTCACAAAGATAAGCGTATACAGAGCCGTTGTCATACCCACACTCCTGTTCGGCTCCGAATCATGGGTCCTCTACCGGCACCACCTACGGCTCCTAGAACGCTTCCACCAGCGTTGTCTCCGCTCCATCCTCAACATCCATTGGAGCGCTTACACCCCTAACGTCAAAGTACTCGAGATGGCAGAGGTCGACAGCATCGAGTCCACGCTTATGAAGATCCAGCTGCGCTGGATGGGTCACGTCTCCAGAATGGAGGACCATCGCCTTCCCAAGATCGTATTATATGGCGAGCTCTCCACTGGCCACCGTGACAGAGGTGCACCAAAGAAAAGGTACAAGGACTGCCTAAAGAAATCTCTTGGTGCCTGCCACATTGACCACCGCCAGTGGGCTGATAACGCCTCAAACCGTGCATCTTGGCGCCTCACAGTTCGGCGGGCAGCAACCTCCTTTGAAGAAGACCGCAGAGCCCACCTCACTGACAAAAGGCAAAGGAGGAAAAACCCAACACCCAACCCCAACCAACCAATTTTCCCTTGCAACCGCTGCAATCGTGTCTGCCTGTCCCGCATCGGACTTGTCAGCCACAAACGAGCCTGCAGCTGACGTGGACTTTTTACCCCCTCCATAAATCTTCGTCCGCGAAGCCAAGCCAAAGAAAGAAAGAAAGAAAAGAATTCCACTGAATATTTTCAAAGCCCAATCTACCTCGTGTTGCAAGTACAGCAACAATTTGCATGTGGCTTGTTTTCACAATAATCAGTTAATCTGCTTGTGATATGGATTGAAGGACATGTTGATAGAAAAGACTTTACTTCGAATGGAATCTTTCTTATTCCTTTCCGAACATTCTAAAAATGTTTACATTGTACAAGGTACTGTTGAAATTACTTTTGTAAAATAAAGAACAGTTGCTCATCTAAAGTAAGAAAAACGGCAGCCAAATTGCACATGATTTGCATACTACAGTATTGATAATGACCAGATGATAATAAAATAACAGTGAATGACATCCCCACTGTCTTGACAGATGTTTATCTCACCTCTCTATGAAAGCTCCAGTTGGTCCTGATTCCATGAGAATTTTCAGCTATCATGTAGCTGGCTGGTTTTGGCTCTGTCTGCCTTCAAGCATCTTGCCCTATTTTCTTTCGCATAAGTTTGATGGATAGGAAAGTTTGCCTATGATCAAAGTTTTCTGCAAAATAATCTGTTGAAAGTTACAATCAACTATAAACACAATTTTCACAGTATTAATAAAATGGAAGTATACATTACAATATATCTCTTATTTCAGGACACAATTTTCAAATTTAATATATCAAAGCAAAATTAATTTTTGTAGAATTTGTTGCTTAAAAGAATGTAGTCTCTTCAAACATGGGCATGTTCATAATTTATCTTTTTATTGCATCTATCAATATTCAGCATAATTTTAGAATTTCTGTATAAGAAAACTGGGTGATCATTCAGTAATAGCCCCATTGATATCCTTCACAGGAATGTTTTCTCATAAAAACATGTTCCTGGCATATTGGTCCTTTTTTATAAAAAAGAAAGGGGATATATTGATCTGTTGAAATACAGAATGAGAATGAAGAGAAAATAAGAGACTTTGTTGCTGAGGCAACACATCCTGCGAATTGATGTAGTTTAATTTTATTTTTCTTGTCAGTCTCCTCACCATAGTTATGAATTTTGTTGTGATATGTTTACCATTTACATGTCAGAAAACCAAATAGATTAACATTTTTAAATTAAAATGAATGAATCACTCCAGGTGCTGCAGAGTTCCAGTCTAAATCTATCCGAGGTTCATTCCCGAGTTTGGATGCGGCTTATGTGGAGTTTGCACGTTTTTCCTGAATCCATATAGACTTGTACTAGGTCCTACAGTTTCGTTCTCCATGCCTCAGACTTGGTAGGTCAGTTGGCTACTGTAGATTACTCCAAGCGTAGGTGGGTAGCAGAAAAATTGAGGAGTGGGTGGGCATGTGACAAATGATGGATTATAGTGAAATAACTGGGGAATATTATTAAATGAGATTAGTGCGAAAGCTGGCATTTATTCAGTGTACCAAATTGTTGCCTCTTGTATTGAAGAAATGAAGAAAACTATGAAATTGGATTAAGTGGGTAAAGCCGCATTCAAGGAAATATTGGTCTGTACACAGTTGTCCTTTAATGGGTGTCCAAAAAAATTTCAAGAATTGGAATAATTGCCTTTTAAACTTAACGAATGATGTTTTATTTTTCCCCTTCACCTCCAATATCATGTTTATTATCAAGTTTAAAATAGCTGCAAATAACTTGCGTTGTGCAGTTAAATGAAATCAGGGGCTAAAGAGTTAAAAGCCAGGAGCATTGGAGTTCATTGGAGCTTTCCATGATTCAACTTCTATCAGCAGTTTCTATTATCTGTCTCAACAATTTGCCAATTAAACTTCAGAACAGATCCAATGTTGTTAAAGTAAGGGTAAAGCCACACAGCTGAGGAAACCTTCCTTCTCTCTCTCTGCACCACTGAGGCGCTTTATCTTCCCCCTAATCCGAAGATTTCTGTCAGGACATAATCTCTTTCTCAAATTTACATTTTAATTACAAGTCCTGGTGAACTTGCTAAAATCAATAATGTTAGCTTCAGTGGCCTCGCTTTGAGCCACAGGCCCTGCCTTGCCATTTCCTGCTATTGATTTATCTTTTTAACTCTATCCATGTTATTGCTTCAGGCAAATAGGTGACACTGAGCAATTTAAAAAAAAGATTTTTAGCATTTTATAGTTTTGGAATAAGGTCACATTTATAACATTGACCCTGCATTTCAAAAATGAAAGGTTAAAGACAAATTAGAAACAAAATACATTCATCAAAGTCTCAGTATAGAGGCATAGAAAATGAACAGCACAGAAGAAGTCCTTTGGCTGATTAGGGTTGTCCTGGGGATGAAAGATCTACCTTGCCTAATTCCATCTTTTGAGAGCTCCACCATAGATCTGCAAGTCAAGGCTTTTCAAAAACATTTTCAAGTACTAGTCAAGGTTTTCTACCTCTGCCCATCTACGAGGCAGTGCGTTCCAGACTCCTGTCTCCTGTCAGGTCACAAATCTCTTCCACATTTCCTCTGTCATCAATCAACTAGTTTAAATCTGTGCTCCCAAGTTTTGCTCCCTCTGTTATAGAAATGGGTCTTCCTTTTGTTTTAATTCTTTGGGGGATCTGGGCTTTGCAGCAAGATCTGTCTTTATTGTCATGCCCCTAATCCCTTCAAGGTTGGCGGTGAGCTGTCATCTTGACCCACTGCACTCATTCTGGTGAAGAAACTTCCAGAGTACTGTTGAATAGAGAGTGTCAGGATTTGGATTCAATGACGATGATACCCTTCCAAATTGGAATGATGGAGAGGAACATGCAGGTTATAGTCCTCCATGTGCCTGCTCACTATCTACTTCATGATGGTAGAAGTTACAGTTTTGGGAGATCCTGTAGAAGTGACTGGCCAGTAACCACAATACATTTTATCGACGTAAAACACTGCCTTGATGGTTTGGGGGAATTAATATTTGAATTGGTGGAGCAGGTTGCTTTTCTCTGGCTAGGTGGAGTTTGTTGAAGCTATACTTTGTCAGGCAAGTGCAAGAAAAAGACACCAAGTCATTTCAAAAAGAGTTTGGAGTAGTGTATGCTCCTGTTTAGGGTGCAGTTTCATGCCACCAGAAAACCAACCTTTAATTTGATGTTCTTGCCATAAATTGAGCTTCTGCTCATAGATGACCCCCAAGATGTTGATAGTTGGGGCTCACAATTATGGTAATACCATTGAAAGTACAGTGCTTGTGTTCTCTTGTTGGAAATGGTCATTGTCTGTCACTTTGCTGGCACCAGTGTTACCAGCCACCTATCCTATTTACTCTCTCTGGCTACCTCGGTTTTACATGCCTCCATTAAGGATCCAGTCTTTTCTCATCAATACAGTTTTCCAGTCTTGGTAATCTGAAAAAGTATCCTCTGAACAATTTCCCATGCAATCACATTGTTCCTATGGCATTATGACCAGAATTAGCTGCAGTAATCATTACAAGTGTTGCGTGCAGTCCTAGCCTCATTTTCTCCCTTTTGTACTGCATCTCAGAACCACATTATTTATGCAATCTACTCTCATTGAAAGAGCACTGAGGTGTGTCTCGTTTTCTCCACATCTGCCATTTATTGCACCTTCTGTGATGTGAGGAACAAATTTGGCAGGTCCGAGTAGCAATGACTCTGAACACAAGGTGATTGTAACAAAGATCTTTATTTGCCTGCAAGGTAAAGTCACCGCAGGGAATCACAGACACAATCAGACAAGACACATGCAGCACACACTCGCATTGGATGCAACTAACTAACAACCAGTGTAATGGCTACACAGTGCAATCAAGAGAATAAAGCAAAAAGACAACAACAGTACCCGTCAACGATTGATTCGTACGTGGGCACCACAATAAGACTCCCAATCCCTTACTGGGATGCATCTTGTAATTGACTCTCCAGCGTCATCTGGCTTGTGACCTGGAGTGGAGCTTGAGTTTGTCCTCTGTGGGGAGGGAATGTGGAAAGAGACTCAGCTGCTCCTGTTGGGCTTTTTACCCCCAGCCAGCCATTGAGGGCTGGTTCAGGTATGGCCAAAATAGGGGAAGTGATTAAAGGAGCCAGTTGCTAGGTGTGTGCTCACTATGGGTGGTCTCGACCTTGATTGACAGATGTGGTGGTTTCTGATCAGGTTCCCTCTGGAGGGGGTGAATCACATGATCTCCAAGTACACTTTCTCAAATGTATTAATTTTTGGGATTGACTATAACATCTACATCCTCTTGTAATTTATGGCCTATTTCCTCCTCAAAAACCAATTTTGTATAATCTAAAATATCTTTATTATTACTTCTACATATGTTTAAATCAATAACGTCGAAAGGAAGAGGCTCGGTACTGAGCCTTGTGGAATCTCAATAGTAATGGCCATCTAGTCCAAGAAATACCAGTCAAGCACTGTCCTTCCTGCCAGTGAGCTAACTGGATCAGGTTTGCCACTCTCCTGTGTATTCCATGGGCTTTTATTTTTTTGATCAACCTGGCAAGTGGTGGCTTGTCAGAAGCCCCGTTTAAAATCTTTTTTGGCTACATTAAACCTTGCATGGCTCTTAAGGTCGTTTTTTTTTATTGGAATAGAAACATTTTATTAATTATTCTGTCTTGCAGTTAATTGATTTGAAATATTATTTGCCTCCAATATGCCTTCTTTCAGTGGGCAGTGATCTTTTGAAAAGGTCTAAAAAAAATCATAGTTTGTGCACTGATATAGTTTGCAACAGTTGGTTAGTTAATCTTGAAACCTTAATATTTGAATTGATAATTTATTTATTAATAATTGAAACAAACATCAAAGAAGGACACCACCCAGCACATGCTCTGTTCTCACTGCTGCCATCAGGAAAGAGGTATAGGTGCCACTTGACTTGCCCCATCCCATACAGGAACAGCTGCTACCCCGCTACCATCAGACTCCTCATTGACAAGCCAATCATCGACTCATTTAAGGACTCTTGTGCATTTTATTGATTTTTAAAAAAAATCTCTCTGTATTGCACAGTCAGTTTGTGTCCATTCGTTATCTGTTTATAATTCTTTATTTGTTTACTGTATATGCTGTGTTTTTTTTTGCACGATCTATTAGTGGTAATTCTCCTGCGCCCACAGGAAAAAGAATCTCAGGGTGGTATGTGATGTCATGTATGTACGTAAATCCAAAATGTGAAATCTTAACACCTGAGTGTTTTATGCACTTTTGTTTCCAGCCTAGTACTGATTAGGTACAAACCCTAGGTTTCTTCCAACCTCTTTCATGATTTTAGTGCAAGGCAAATGTCCCACTGGTTTAGATGAAGTGGTCTGGCTTGCTGTAGGTCCGGGAATTCTGACCAGTAGCTACTCGGTCTTTGAACTTTCCTGCCAGAGCATTTATTTATTTAATCAGGGATTTGAAGAAGGAATCGTTCAATGCTCCATTAAATGTTACTCAAGCAACTTTGGTATTTAAAATATTATCCTGTTTTACAATTTCTTTTTTGACCAATTTCTGCACATTTTCCATGTCACGGTAACTATCTAATTAAATATTTGTGGTTTTAATAAACTCCATTGGTATAACCACTTCATTGGCACTATATTTGAATCTTAATGTTCTGTATAAATATTGTTTATCTGCCTTTGTTTTATGCTGACAGAGTTCAGTCTTTAATAAATAGGCACTTCCTTGCTGATGAATCAGAATTTTCTCATATGTAGCAAATTAACTCGAAATAAAAGCATAATTTTTTGAAGACATTGGTGATTGTTATTTTCATTTTTTGATGTTATGAAATGCCCATGCACTATGAAGAATATTTACATTATCTGTAACTCCAGGATTGGAGCCACTAATACAAAAGACTAAGGAAGCAGTGAAAAAAGAAACACCATCTGCTGGACCCCCAACATCATGGAGAAATGATGAGGAACTTGATCCAACATGTGCTGCAGCAACATTAAAAATCTGGAAACAGCAGCTGTCCTCACAGATGTACAGGTAGATGTTTCTTTTTAATTATGTTTACGGTGCTAATTTTTTTCATGAGAATATGAATAAATCAAGAACAACATGCACTTGGGGATCAATACATTGGGACCACAAAGATTCTGCTTCCTGAACACTATTTTATGGATTTTGATCTGCTAATTATGAAAATCACGTGTAAATTTTCCAGTCATATACCAATTTTTTAAGGTACAGCCTATTTTTGTGATTTCTTGTCATTTTTTAAAGTCCACTTCAAGCCGACAAAACCACGAAGAGCAACTTGTCATCGAAAATTCATTTTCTGCATTCGCACATGGACGTCTTCTCTGCTGATCTTGGTGTAATCAGTGACAAACATGGTGTAAGGTTTCACCGGGATATTGCGACCATGGCAAATTGGTATCACAGCAACTGGAATCCATCAGTACTGGCCAACTATTGTTGGACACTTTCACAAGAGGCATCAGATGCTGAGTACAAACGAAAATTAGCGGAAAAATATCTTTGGATCAATTGAACAGACCCAATGTGTTAGCATCTTTATGAAATTAAACATGCTAAATTCAGGAAAAGTTAATTTCATGTTTCTCCAACTTGCTATGCAAATCTGAAATTACCTTTGTGTTCAGCTTAAATTTGTCGATCATAACCCCAATTTCGGTTTCAGGAAGCAAACCTTTTGAAAAAAATTGTTGTCCTGTGTTATTTATTTTAAAAAAGCTATTAACAGAAATAGAATAAGATAAAGCTCTTTGCTTTGCATTGTTTCAACAACAGAAAGCAACTTTATGCTGGTGTATTAAATAGAGGAAGCAGCGCACTGCAATGATGAGGTTCTGCTCTGTTGAAGCCACAGTATCGGTGTAAAGCTGCTTTTGTAATAGGCAAGTTCTTTTTTGTTTTTGCCTGCTATTCACAACCTTGATCTAGGGTGACCTTGCATCCTCCATTCTGCACAATGCACCATTAATCACTTATTAATAACGATTAGGCTATAGAAGACCAGAGTTTCTCACGTTACGCTGTTTGCTTCTGTGTCCCCAGCTGTACCTTTGCAGTTGTGTGTTTTATGTTGATCTATGAATTCACCTGGATAAACCAGACTAGAAATAATTATGCAGATAAATGAAGGGCGGTAAATTTTAAACAAGAATGAAGGAACATGAGAAAGACATGTTTATGCAGTATAGCATTTCACACCTCAAAACACTTCACATAAAAGGCTTTTCTTTGAAATTCATTGACCGTTATGAGGGCAAACTTAATAACCATTTTCCATTGAACACTATTCAATAAATACATTAGGCTGCAGAAAAACTTCATATTTGAGACTTTGTTTCCTTACAATTGCAGTTTGTTAACTGAGTGATTATTGTAGCTGGAGCTATGTTTTGTGTGTATCTGATGTGATTTATATAATATAAAAATTTCAAATGGACAGAATAATAAAGAAATCATAGGTGATTAACTTTATTGTAGCATTTCGGCAATGGAATCTTTTGACATATACCAAAAATAACTTGTATTCTCATTGTACTAGAAGATGTCCTCATTCCACTTTTCTCCAAAGCACCTTGATGGGATATGATGTGCCTGCCCTGATTGACTTGCAATGCATTTGTCAAATTATCATTATTTTCAGAAACTGTTCAATCAATGGGACTTGGAATGGGCTCAGTTACAAGTGTCACTCATTATCCTTGTAGTGTATTACAGTGCTTCATTTGAAACTGGAAATGAGAAAGGAACCTTCAAGTATATCACCAGATTATACCAGGGCACAAAGGGCAGTTATTATTTCCTGCATAGATTAGCAAACTCAGTACATCTGCGAATTGACTGGAATCTTCCTGCTTTGGAAATCCATTGGAGCTCGCAGAGCCACATTAAATTGTTAGTCATGGTGCAGCAGTAACCAAATGGTTCAGAACCCACATTTAAAAGCAAGGAATTGACTCTGTATATCTTTGTTATGCACTGTACCAATGCAGAGCATGTATCTGTAAATTTGGTCCAATTTCATGGGCTTTGTTCAAAGAGAGGCTTTCTTCCTTTGTCAGATGCAGGTTTGAGGTGGGCTGGTGGTGGAGAGAACTGTTAGGTTAGAGAGAGGATAGTTCTGGTTCATGGAGTATTCAGAACAGTCGTTAGTGGGGTTTGAAAGGGAGCATTGGCACGTGAAGTTGTCAGTAGCTGTCAAGCGATGCCATTGGCTGTCAAGCATGGCAGTGGTGGAGAGAGTAGATGCGATTGAGAATAAAATAGAGGTGATCGAAAGTTGCTTCAGTGATGGCTGGATGGGGTTACAAAGGGGGAGCTGGGTTGTTGATGAGAAGCATCAGTAATGATTTCATGGATCTAGTAGTAGTACTGATTCAGAGTTGAATGATTACCATTCCCAGTGTGAATGCTGTTTGTAAGTATTATTGCAGCAATTGCACTCTGCCCTTTATGTGCAATTTCAGCTCAGAAGGGCACATGTGTCTATGATTACAGGAGAAAGTGCTGGAAATACAGCAGATCAGTTTGGAAAGAAGAGTTAAAATTTTAGGTTGTGGATTCTTTGTCAGAACCTCTGTCCACAATTATTTTTTTTAAATAGGATTTTTCAAAGTTGATGGATTTACATTTGATTATTTATTTTTTGATAGGGTAAATATTCAAAGAAGTGAAAGTCTGTTGCTCACTGTCTGAAGGGTGGAGAGAGAAGGCCTCCCCACATCGAAAGATAAATAATTGGATGATCACCTGAACATCTATAATGGGTTTGAACTTTGTTCAAGTGGCATGGATTTAATGGAAAACCTGATAGCTAGGCAGGCCATAAACTTCAACATTCAATAAAACCAATTTTAATCTATTAATTTATTTGATCTTAAATATATCAATGTATTTTCAATGAATTATGTTCTTTTCTAAATTATTTTAAGGGCAACTGATTGCAATGGGGCAGGACAAATTGTAGATTTGGTGATGGATTAACTAATTCTAGTGGAAACTCTGAAGACAACCCTGTTATGTATATGTATATAAATAACTTGGATAAAAATGTAGATGTTCGGGTTAGTAAGCTTGCAGATGACACCAAAAGATTGGTTGAGTTTTGGACAGCGTAGAGGGCCATGAAATGATACACCAGGAAATAGATTAATTACAAACATAGATGGAAAAATAACAAATGGAGTTCAATCGTCGTAAGTGTGAAGTGTTGCACTTTGGGAAGTCAAATGTAAGGAGAATGTCTAGAATTAGTGGCAAGAGCCTAAGGAATATTAATGTACAAGGGTTCCTGGTCTATAACTTCCTGAAAGTGGCCATTCAAATTGTACAAGGTGGAAAAAGAGGTGTGAGTCATGCTTGCCTCCATTCTCAATCATTTTAATTGCCCCTTTGGGACTCTGCTTAAAGTTTATGTGCCCCCTTCCCTGTGAAGCAGTCTAGTTGGTTTCTTCCATAGTTTTCTCCCACCAACTACATAAAAACCATCAAAATTATTTTATGATTTCAGTCTGTGGTCCCCCAGGGAGGACTGTACAGCCCCCGCTGAGAATGGGCTGGATTAGGGCATTGAGTAACAAAGCTGCAGCTGGATAAAACCTTTGATAAACCACTTTGGAGTATTGTATACAATTCTGGTTACAGGAAAGTTGTGCAATGTGCAACTCTTGGATTTGCCAGGATGCCACCTGGATTAGAGGATATTAGCTTTAAGGAGAGACTGGACAAATGGGTTGTCTTTTCTGGAGTGAGGGAGATAAAAATTGAAAAATCTATGAAAGGGTCTAAACAGAATCCTTTTGCCAGGGTAAAATGTGCATAGATAGAATAAATGAAAAGAGGGGGAAAATTTAAAGGAAATTTAGAGTGCTTGGGACTGGCTGCCAGGGATTGTGGCAGAACCGGATATGATAGATAGAAATTCAGGAAATGGATCATGTGTAGAAATAGATTTAGTTTAATTTGGTATCATGTTTGGTGCGTATGTAATTTGATGAAGGACTGTTCCTGTGCTGTACTGTTATATGTCCTAAGAATAAGTTCCCCAATTTGGATACATTTTGTGCTCATTATTATTCCTCTGCTTTGGCTTCCTAGCTATCAGTATAAAACCACCGAATAGTAGCATCAATAGAGGGGTACTTTCTAAAATGAAAGGAAGAATGAATGAAGGGAAAACCCAGAAGAATTATTTTATTTACCACAAAATGACAATGACTACATCGTAAGCATTTTTCCGTTCATGGACTCCTTTAACACCTCCCACTGCCTAGGAAAGACATCTAACATACTGAAGGAACCATCACACCCTGAACACGCTCTCTTCTCCTTCCTTCGGGGAGAAGGCTTAAAAGTGTGAAATTGCGCACCCACAGGTTTTAAGACAGTTTCTTCCTCACAGCCATCAGGCTCCTGAATGAATTCATACCAGTACTCTAATCCTGCCGTTGCTTGGTGCTAGTTGATCTGTTATTTATTTCATTGTAATCCTATACTCTAAATCGTATTCTTTACAAAGCTGTATAAATCTTCGCGATTACCCATTTTTTCTGTTCTTTTGACTGTACTAGGTATTTTGTAACAAATAAATAAACTTTCAAATGGAATTCTGTGAAAAACAATAATTGAAAAGGATGCAATGGAAGCCGGCACTAGCTCATTCATCTAAATGTTAACTGTAGCATACCATGAAACTAGCAGCTAAACATAAATAATTCACACAAAGATCTCAACATAGATCCTGTGTCAGTATATATCTCTATTATTCTGATTTTTAACCTCTGCTTTTTGTTATTTGTTTAAAGCAATTGTATAATTTAAAATACTGCAACCAAGGCTGATAAAAGAACTGTATAAATTTCATACATTTGCACTGTGTTAGAATAACTATTAACCACCACTCTTTTTGGCAGAATAACTTGAGTAGTAGTGTATATCTAAGGAATTCTAGTTCCTTAAATTGATAAAATATGAATATGGGCTGCTTGCTGCCTCAACAAGATCTGGAATTAAGCAACTAATATTTTCCATTCATGAAGACCCCTATTTTTCAATAGCGAAGGACACTGATCACAGCAGAACACAGGAGCTACTTTCTGTTGGACAAGATAAAGACATTACAAATTGAATCTTTTGTTAATGAATCCAAGGAGCTTTTGAAAGTTGTGATATAGAAGAAAGCACTGGTAAAATAGATCTTGATCAAGTAATTGTAACGTAGTTTCAGTGTCTGAGTTCTTTGAATCGATCCAGTCAAAACAATTTGGCCTTTAGGAATTAGTTGAAGGGTTTCAGTTCACTTAGCAGAAATAGATGAAGGAAATGTACCTCAAACAGTTGAGCAATCTGGCTGGGGATGTCTGAAGCTGAACATTTATTATGGTCATGTCTGCAAGACTTGAGCTCCAACGAAATGAATGAATGAAAGACAACAATCAGCTATTTCAGAATTTTGCCATATTATTTGAAAAATCGAGGAGAAATTGTTGAAGCAAAGTTTGTGTCCTTTAGAGAACATAAAAAAACCATATAGCCTCATCATTATCCATAACACTGATGGCAGTAAAACACAAAAGTCTGTAGACTCTGTGGTTGAAGTAAAAGCACAGTGCTGGAGAAACTCATCAGGTCAAACAGTGTCCTGGCTCAAGTCTGAAACTTTGGTAATGTATTTTTGTATTTGCTATATGAAGGACACTGTTTGACCTGCTGAGTTTCTCCAGCATTGTTTAAATTTAAATTTACACTTTTAAAATTTAGACATAAAGCACAGTAACAGGCCAATTCAGCCCCACGAGTCTGTGCTGCCATTAACCTACACTCCAGTACGTTTTCAAAGGGTGTGAGGAAACCAGAGCCCCCGGAGTGTTTATAAATTTTCCACAACACTGATGGTGTATACAATATGATGATGGTTTATAATTTTTTTTAATAGGCCATTTAGGCCCACAAGTCAGTGCTGCCCCCTTAACCTACAACCCCCAATATGTTTTGAACAATGGGAGAAAGCCGAGAATCCAGAGGAAACCCACGCAGAAATGGGGAGAATGTACCAATTCCTTACAGTCAGTGTGAGATTCGAGCCTCAGTTCCGATTGCTGACGCTGTAACAGTGTTGTGCTAACAACTACATTATCCGTGCCACTTTGTGAGATGTTATAAGATGTTATAGTGATGCAGAACATCACAGACCCTGCTGGTCAGAAGATAATGGCTTGACAGAAGACAATGTCATATTCTTTTCTGATATAAACTATTATCTGCCCTCCAGTGCAGACTTTATTGAATAATTTCATTTGTGTGATGCCTATTGTTTATTTAAGCCATTTAGTTATTTGGATTGGCACCATGGCCTCCATTTTTGCATCAAGTTAGAGGGAATGTTGGTGCAGGTGTCCTATGTAAATTAAACTTCCTGGTAGTTTCATTGTCTGGTAGGGAACAGAAGTTTGTCCAGTGAGGTTTCAAATAGAGAATGATGGAAGCACTTTGTGACGCTCAATGGTCTTAATGTTCGGTTAGGAATCACAACAGCTGAGAATGCTTTCAGCTGTGGGATGATTTACCACTAGAATTGAATACTAGGGTAGCCCAAGCATTTCTTGGAAACCTTGGGAAGATGTGCATGTCCTTCCTGACCCTCCTCAAAGTTCAAGAAGAGGTTAAGTTTAAAAACTTACCTGGATAGCTTCTATCTGCTTCTTCCAATGTGTTTCTTTTTCCATGTTTAAGTTTATTATCACCTGACTATAAATATACAACCAGATGAAATGTTTCTCTGTAACACGTTGCACCCAAACAATAAACAGCACATAATAATCATATATACATGGAGATAAAATATAAAATAAATTGTATAGTTTGTTACAGGATATCGTTCATCAATCTCACAACCTGCAGGAAGATGCTATTTCCCAGACCGGCAGTTCTAATTTGGACACTTCGGCACCATTCTCCTTGATGGGCCAAAGATGCTGTGTACTGGAAGGACAGTGTAGTCGTTCATTATTTGAACTCTACTTAAGCAGTTCTCCTGGTAAATGTTATCAATAGAGGAAAGGGAAACTCCAGTGATTTTCTTGGCCATTTTGATGATCTTCTGTGTTGTCTTCTGATCTGATGCTTTGCAGCTACTGTACCACAAAGTGATGCAGTCAAATGTTGCACTCTCAATTGTGCTCTTGTCAAATGTTGTCAAGATGGTGGTGGTAGCCTTGCCCTCCTCAACCTCCTGTGGAAGTGCAGGCACTGCTGCACCTTCCTAACCAATGAGGAGATGTTGTGGACCAGAATAGTTCATCCTTTGCACAACAAGGACCTTTGTGCTCGCCATTCTCTCTACAACTGAACCATTGATGTGTTATGGAGAGTGTTTGACCTCGTCCTCCTGAAGTCCACAGACATCACCTTTGTCTTGTCTACATTGAGACTCTGGTTGTTGTTCCAATTGCACTTTGGTATAAAGTTGTGTTGCAGTGCTACTGATGTAATGTGACCCAAATTTTGGAATCTTTGACTTCACCTGCTTCTAGTTGGAGTTTTGACCAGAGTTTGAATAGACAGTAGAATTGTTATTTTTTGGTTTCTATCAATTTGATTGTTTCTTGGCTGCGAGGGAGAGATCAGATGATATAACTTTTATTTAAGGTTCATGTCTTGTATGAAATTTAATTATTACATTAATTGAGCATAAGTCAATAATGCAATATATCAAAATTCGTGGGATATTGTTGAATGATTGGAGTTAAGGTGAAGATACTCTTTCAGTGTTACACAAGTTGCTTTAAGTTTGATACTTTTCAATGATTTACACACCAAATGATCTGAACAAATTACACTAAAATCTCTGGTATCTGACACCTATGGGGCTTGGTAAATGTGTATTTTCTGGTTACTTGAGATTGCGTGTTGTGTGATTGGCGAACTGACGGGGTGGGGGGGGGGGGGGTCATTGTTCAACTTTTATATTTCTTACCTATTTATTATCCACAATTTTATTTTTGCCAGTTGCTTGAATTCCAGATAATGGGGATTTTACTGTATTTTCTAAATGCAAACAAATTTACATAAGATCAATCTTAGTCTTAGAACCATAGAATACTGCAGCACAGAAGCAGGCCCTTCAGCCCATCTAGTCTGTGACAAACAATTATTCTACCTCATCTCATTTACCGCATCCAGATCATAAGTCTTCGTACCCCTCCCATCCATGTACCTTTCCAAATGTTTCTTGAAAGTCAAAATCAAACTTGCATTCACCACTTTTCATTTCATTCTTCAATAAGAAACTATTAATCTATTAAGTGTTTGAATTCATTAAATATGCATTAAACGAGGACATTTTAAGAGAATATATTATCTGAAATTTACTGTGGACATGTGTTTATCAGGATAAAAATGTGATCAAGAAGCTCGCTGCTGTAATGTCAGTTTGCATTCTGTTGATCACTTTAAGATATAATGTCACAAGGAATTTTTAAACTGTCTTGACAGTGACTAGCTTGTACCTCACCAGGGAAAGCATTTTCCTAAGAGGAAAAAGAATTGGTTCACCTCAGAAAACATTGAAATACTCTGTACTTCACAATCGTTCATTGTTCAGTTGAAAGGGAATCAGGGGATATGGTGATTGGGTGGGAAAGGGAATTTGAGATACAAGATCTTACTGATTGACAGAGGGTGCTTAGGATGCTATGTCTCTTTTTTGTGGTCAAATGTACTTTGGATTGCTCCTATTGCTTGAAAAGATTGTTTCGTTTTTCGTGTTTAAGCTTTGGCAAATACTTAAGCAAATACTGGGGAAGAGATGAAAAGTGGTTTATTGTATGCTTTTTCATTATCTCTGAAAAAGAGATGGTGCCAACTTTTACTTTTCCATAAGTGAGCTCCAGGAATAATGATGGTATTAGTCAAAGAGGCTCTGTATTAATGGGAATGTTACTATTAGAGGTTAATGAAATTGTGCAACATGTTACATTCCATTTTTAAAAAATGTATATTCTTCCAATAGTCTACCTGGAACTTCCAAGGACAATATTCTGGCATCCAAATCAGCAGGGCCCAAACTGTCCAGTGAAGATGCCAGGAAAAGAAAAATGGAAGAAGAAATGAGAAATGCCCCTATGATGCCTTTTGGGTTAGACCTTCAGTACTGGGGTGAAGAGCAGTCAACATCTGGCAAAATTCTCAAGTAATTTATCTTTAATTTGTTCTTGTTTTTGTCATATTAAATAAGTTGCGGATGGACGTCTGCTTGATAGAATTGTTCATAATTTGAGAGTTAAAAGTACACGTACACAATCCTTTATCCGGACATCTAAAATCCAGAAAGCTCCAAAATCCGGCAAGTGGGGAGAGAGACCGGCAGCGTGAGTCGGGCGGATGAGAGACTGGCAGCACTTGTCGGGCGGGTGAAAGACCGGCAGCACGAGTCGGGTGGGTGAGGGTGGGGGGTGTGGGGGGGAGACTGGCAGCGCGAGTCAGGTGGGCGAGGGGGGGGGAGTTGGCAGCACGACTGGAAGGGGGTGGGGGTGGATATTGGCAGCCCAATTCAGATGGGCTTAAATTTGGTTTTCTGGAATCCGGAAAAATCCAAAATTTGGAACACACTGTCCCCCAAGGGTTCCGGATAAAGGATTGTGTACCTGTATGTTCACTTTGCAAAGAAAAGTTATTGTGGATAATTGATAATTTTACATTCAACATTGTGGCACGGATAACGAGACTGGGAAGGTTATCAAGACAGTTAGCCCAAAGCTGTTATAGCACAAGCAACTGGGGTTAAATCTGGCGCTGTCTGTAAGGCGTTTGTATGTTTCCCCATGTCTGAGATTCCTCCGGGTGCTCCGGTTTCCTTCCACTGTTCAAAACATGCTGGGGTTGTAAATCAATTGGGTGGCATGGGCTCGTGGGCGAAAGTGCCTTTTACCATGCTGCATGTCTACATTTTTTTTAAAAAAAGATAAATTTGTAGAATGTCTTTCAATATTTCCAACCATTGCAGATCAAAAATAACAAAACTTTTATAGAATGCTGCACTAAAAATAATCAAATTGATCAGCTAATTGTTGGACCATACCTTGGATGCTATGTCCTGTTCACATCAGTGATGTTTTGACAAATACTTGATTGCTTAGTTAAATATTTAAACAACTGTATGGAAAAAGCAGGTAAATGAAGTTACATATAACAAAATTCGGTTAATAGAAACTCACTCTCGTGGAATCCACAAATCACGAGAACAATTTGAAATGGAAAATAAAAATGCGTTCATGGAATTTGTGGAAAAAATATAATTTTTAGCTTTAATGAATGTGTTGAGAATTATGAGGAGCTCACAGGATTTCCAATGTGAAGATCCTTTTCAAGGGCCTGAAGGTGATGATATATCAATGATGAATATCTGATCAGGAATTTTGTTTTTCTTCCTTATTCTTTGTTTTTATTTTCTGCCTCCTATACTTTTCCATAGATCTTGTCAAGGAGTGGAATAAAATAAATTTCAATAAACAGGGTCTCCCCAATTTACAATTTACAAATATCACTGGCATCACTCCATCGAGGACATCTACATGAGGCAGTGTCTTAAAAAAGCAGCCTCTATCCACAAAGACCCCCATCACCCAATCCACACCCTCTTCAATTTGCTACCATTGGGAAAAAGGTACAGGAGCCTAAATGACGAGCACTCAGTGGCACAAGGACAGCTTCTTCCCGCTGCCAACAGATTCCTGAATAACCATTGAACCAAAGACACTGCCTTTCTTTTCATGCACTCCTATTTTTATATTTTCTATAGTAAGATGGTTAAAATATGAATATTTTCACTGTGATTCTTCCACAAAACACACAATTTCATGTCTTGTTCATGACAATAAATTCTGATTCTGAAATGACACAAGTGACAAATGCTCACCAGCGTGAGTTTTGCTGTGGAGTCTGTCACAGCAGGAAAGAGACTGTCTTGTGATTGTGCTTTCGAACTTGTGGATCTTCTTCCTGACGGGACGAAAATGAAGAGCGTAGCTGGGGTGGGATGAATCTTTTAATATGTTGGCTGCTCTTCAGAGGCAGTGAAAAGTGTAGATGGAGTAGAAAGGGGTTTAATGATTAGCCTGAGTTATAAAGAATACTCTGAAGTCTTGTAGTCTTGTGTCAAGCAGTACCTGTCCCACACATCCTAAAAGTGAATTTTCAATGGTGCATCTGCAGAAGTTGCTGATGGACACAGGTAGAATTATAAAAACATGTATGTAGAGCAATAAGAAATAGATAGCTGTAGAAAATGGACATTATGAAATCTGAGAACAACCCACGTTAGTGGCCACCAGCTACCCAGGTTCAAATCCACCGCTACATTCTCCCTGTGTCTTTGTGGGATTCCTCCAGGTTCTTTGGTTCCCTCCCACATTCTAAAGACGTATGGGGTTCATGGATTAATTGGTCACATGCGTATATTTGGGTGGCTTGGGCCGGAAGGGCCTGTAACACTGCTGCATCTCTAAATTAAATAAGGAAAAATATATTGAAACCCTTAAGTTGATTCCCTTGCTCGGAATTAATGCACAGGTGTGGATAGCTGTTTTGTTTTATAAAATGAGATACATCAAAGTGTTTGTGGGAGTGTAACCTTGCCATTCTATTGACTGAACCTTTCTCTAAGCTAGGAATAAAGTCAAACTACCTATCCTATTTATTATTCCTCATCTTTGAAGCAAGGAATTGAATTCTGAACACCAGTAAAATATCCATTGACTGTTATTTTGACTTCATGCCACTGGACCAAATTCATATTGAATCCTTGGTCTTTTACTTGTTTCACTATACTTCCATGTGGAACTCACTGAGAGCCTTGTAAAATTCACGTAGTTTACATCAAATCTCTCCCCACAATGACTGCTTTTTCTATCTTCTCCAAAAATTCAGTCGTTAGTCAGACACTAACGTATGTGAAGAAAACATGGACAAAACAAAAGAGATGACTGTGGACTTCAGGAGGACCAGGAATGACCATCCTTCACTACACATCAACAACTCTGTTGTGAAGAGAGTGGAGCGTGAAGTTCCTTGAGTTCACTTAACTAATGACCTATCATGGATACTGAACATCTCCTTACTTGTCAGGAAGGCGCAACACTGACTGCACTTCCTGACAAGACTGACGCAGGCAAGGCCACCAGCCACCATTATGTCAACCCTCGACAGGAGCTCTATTGAGATCATCCTGGCTGGCTGCGTCACTGTGTGGTATGGTTGCTGCAGAGAAATGGTTTGGAGGTCAATCCACAAGACCGTAAGAGTGGCAGAGAGGATCACTGGAGTCTCCCTTCCCCACCTCCACCTCCCCCAACCATTGACGTGATCTATTGGGATCGTTGTTTGAAGAGGATGTGCAGAAGCATTGAGGACTCCTTCTAGCCTTCACACAGCATCTTTCAGCTGCTCCCATCGGGAAAGAGATACAGGAATATCAGAGCCAGCACTGTCAGGCTGAGGAACATATTCTTCCCACAAGCAGTGAGAATGATGAACAATCAAAGGAACTGTTCACACTAACCATCAAGACTCTCATATTCATGAAACAATATTTTTTATTGTATCGGAATACTTGTTCTGCTCATGTATTGTTTGTCTGCATGTATGTCATACTTTGCACTGAGGACCGGAGAACACTGTTTCGTCAGGTTGTACTTGTGCAATCAGATGATAATACTTGACAGACACAACTGTTCCTTGTATATAAAAAAAATCTTTTCTGCCTGTCCTATCAATTTGTGCGATTCTAATGAAGGTTTATATTTTCCATTAGAATGAATTCTAATAATTTTCCCCCCTGCCAAAATAAAACTAACTGGTCTATAATCATTTAGTTTTTCCCTTCCTCCCTCTTTCGACAGCAGTACAATGTTAGCAGTCTTCCAATCTTTTGGCACTACTCCTAAGCATGGGAGGATTGAAAAATGATGGTCAAGGCCTCAGCAATTTCCTCCCTACTTTTATAGCTTGGAATCTATTTCAAATGGCTCTCGTGATTTAGTCATTTTCAAAGCTGTGCCCCTTAATGCTCCCTCTTCTGCTGTGTATACCACCAATATTTTGTATTCTTTCTACTTGAGATTTTTTAGACGTACAGCAAGGTAACCGGCCCTTTATGGCCCATGAGCCTATTACATCCCCGGTTCATTTTGTTTTGAAGGGTGGGAGGAAACCGGAGCACCTGGAGGAAACCCATGCCAGCATGCGGAGAATGTACAATCTCCTCACAGTGCAGGACTCCAACCCCAGTGTTCCGCTATTTGCTACGCTAACTGTGTTGCCCTTATTACCCCCTCCCCCTTTTTGTGAAGATGGCCACAAAATACTTATTGAGAACTTTACTCCGCACGTGATACATCATTATATGTCCCTTTCTTAGTTGAACATCTGCATTTTCTTTGATTTTATTTGAAATGATTTTTCATGGCTCTCTTTGGTTTCCTAACTTTCTTTTTAATTTCACCCCTACACTTTCTATAATTGTGTGACACAGCTGGCTGCAGTTACTGACAGTAGCTTTAGAAAATTACTGGGTGACTGTATCATCTGGTCGCTCGATATTTTCCAAGGAAGGATCGATGGATGGATAGAGGTGGATCTGCCACTTACGAAATGATCTGCTTCTTGCCGAGGGGGAAAATGGAGAGCAAAGTTTCACAAATACCTTCACCTAAGTGTGTTTTATTGTGGTTATTAACCATTAAAACTATTGAAACTATCCTTGTTGATGATCCTCTGGTTTGCTCTCCTTGAGTCTGTTGATAACCTGATAATATTTACAACAATTACTGGTCTTTTTCCACATAGTCATTTCTCATTGCACTGGAATAAGGTTTGTGTACCGGCAGCACAGTGAGCGTAGGCGTTAGAGTTAGCACAATGCTGTTACGTGGCTAGCAATTGGGACCAGGGTTCGAATCCCATGCTGTCTGTAAAGGGTTTGTACGTTCCCTCTGTGTCTGTGTGGGTTTTCCTCTGAGTGCTCCGGTTTACTCCCACCCTTCAAAACATACCAGGGGGTGTAGGTCAATTGGGTATAAGTGGGCTGAAAGGGCCTGTTACTGTCCAGTATGTCTAAATTTAAAAAATTAGGTTTTTACAACTTGGGATAAAATTATAATGTGTTGAAATCTTATCTGCAATGTCAGGTAAATATTAGCTTGCTGATCCAGAATTATTTTGTACATCAGTTCCGTAGTAAAAATAATGCATGTGTTTTAATTTTGCCACTGATAATGCAAGTCATGATTTAAACTAATTTTGTGCAATGGATTTATTTTCAGCAAATGTGCAGATGACCTTTAGTGATCTATTTGACAATAAGTTTATTGACATGTACATTGTAAGATGTATATCTCCACCAAAATTCTTTCTTGCTCAAACAGATACTTCATAAAGGAAATACAGTACAATTCCAATGATCTGAAATAAGATTCTCCGAAATCCTCAATTATCCAAAAAAAAAATTTAAATTTCGGATAAATGAGGATATCTCAAACAAATCAGAAATCCTCATTTATCCAAAAATTTTTCGGGAGCTGAACTGACCGGGGACTTCGGGCCGCTGGCGACAGGAGTGGGGACCTCGGGCTGCCGGCAGCAGAGCAAATCTCGAGCTGCTGGTGGCGGCAGCGGACCTTGGGCTCCTGTTGGCGACTGCGGACCTCAGGCTACCAGTGGCAGTGCGGACCTCGGGCTCCCGGCAGCGGCAGCTGGGACGTTGGGCTCCCAGCGGCAGCAGAGAACCTCGAGCTTCCAGCTGCAATGCGGAAACTCGGGCTCCCTGCGGCAGTGGGTACATCAGGCTGCTGGCACAAGTGGGGCCTCAGTGGGGAGGTGTTGGTGATGGGCGGTGGCCAGCATTTTTTTTGATGAAAATTAAACATTATTTTAATGCCTTCCCTTGTTGTTGTTGTTTAAACACTGATACAAGTGATTTGCTGTTGCTACTGGACTGGTTTTTTTTAAATGATAGTTCTCTGAAAAATCCATTTATCCGAAATAGGCCCAGGTCCCAACCATTTTGAGTTATACTGTAATTGTATACATTAAATTAAAAAGGGTTAATTAAATACAAAAGATGGTTAGATAAAATGCACATTAATGATGGTGCAAGAAAAAAGTCGCATTATAGTGGAACAGACAGTCCTTAAATTTTTATTTACCTGTATTTAATCCTTACTGGCAGTGCGGGATTTGTACTCGCTGGCGCTGTAAAGGCGTTGCGCTAACCACTGTGCCACGATATCTATTTTTGCACATTTGTTTTTTCTAGTTTATCCCTCCAAAAGTATTTATTAATTTCAGTTTGGGGATTTGTCCTTCTCCCACTGATAACTCTGAGCTCTCAAAAGAAGTGAGCTGTGCCTCCTGCTAACTCTGGACCAAATATATTTGCTATTCGTTGGTTTGGCATTTTTCAAGAGTTTTTTTTTGTAAATTAGTGACATTTTGCTATTTTTTTTGGTTTGGTCATGAAAAATATATACTGAATGTTTATTTTCTTGGGTAATGTATCTATTTAACCACCAGAGGGCATTCTATCCTTTGTTTTAACCAGTGGTGATCAAGAATATTAATCTCACAGCTGGATATGTGGATGTCGAATAAAACTATTTGCCTGAATGTAGATATTGATTTGTAATGAAAATGTAGAAACGTCAAATATCAGAGTTATGAGTTCAAGGAAGGAAGCCATTCAGACCATTGATTCCAAACCTCTGCTCTGTATAGGAGTAATTAATTGATGCCACTCCCCTTCTTTCTCCTAAAGTCCAGCAAATTTATGTGTTAGTCAAAAGAAAAAAATAGATCAACATTTTAGGTTTGAACTTTAACTCTGAATATGTAATATCATTTTAAATTAAAATATTTTAAGTTTAAATTTAGACATGCAGCACGGTGGCAGGCCCTTTCAGCCCACGAGCCTGTGCCACCCAATTGACCTACAACCCCTGGTAAGTTTTGAATGGTGGAAGGAAACCAGTGCCCCTGGGGAAAACCCATGCAGGCACGGGGAGAACGTACAAACTCCTTACAGACAGCACGAGATTGCTGGTGCTTTAACAGCGTTGCACTAAACACGACGCTAAATGTGCTGCCCTAATCATGTACAATCATGTTAATCGTTCATTTCCCTCTGTTATCAATGACCAAGTTGGAATAAACAACTTGCATTTATTTGATTTTTTTCCGTAAATGTTGAAGATTGCTCATAACCGTGAAATCCTAATAGCAACAACATCGACATTTTATTCAGTCCCATTGAAAATTAAAAGGTGTGCATTTCTATGCCAGTGCGTGGCCTAATGCAATATTGTTGAACTGTATCATTATACCATTTAATTTCTAATGCAAAATATAATTGTCAGCTTAATGAAACTTAATATTGTGTGGATTGCAAGGTGGATCTTACCCTTTGTGTATACGTCTTCACTAGAGTTCACACTCCACATCGGTTCTGGGGGTCCAAAGAAATGGATGATGATTCTGAAAACGAGGAGATGGCAGCCTTGCTGAAAACCAGATACATAACCTTTGCAGGGAAATTTGAACCTGTAAAACACAAATGCCGAGCACCTATGCCAAATGGGAGTCTCTGTGAACGACAGGATCGATTTAAGGTTGGTTTTTAAAAGTCATGTTTCAGCAAATAGTTATTTTATAACTTCAACCTTATAATGAAAATGAATGTTTGTAATGGACACAAACTACAAACAAAGTTAACTTGCCTCCCACCTGGTCCTTATGATTGTCATCCACAGCAGTGATGTAGTATTACATTACATGACTGAGTGGGTATAAAATTAATTGAACAAGGGGAAAAAATCCTCAAACCTGGAACTAATAAGCTGCAATGTCTCTGCTAGCTCTGCAGTATTAACATACTGTGCCATAAATGACCAGAAATGGATAGATCTGTGTAAGGATGTAGCCAGGCAAACATTAAGAATGCAGAGCATGTATGATCTCGGGATTTGTGGACATGTGAAGGAGTGCATCAAGTCAAAAGATGTACAAAGTTATAAGCCTCAGGTTTCCGATGAATGCTGCTTAATCATGGCAGAATATGACAACAAATGAAATGTGAAGGAGGCTGAAATAAACAGTTCAATAAGGGCAGCCCAGTTAATGTAAAGCTATTATAATCCCACCGTCCCAGGTTCAAATCCAGCGCTGTCCATAAGGAGTTTGTACATTCTCCCCGTGTCTACGTGGGTTTTCCCCCGAGTGCTCTGGTTTCCTCCCACCCTTCAAAAAAAAATGTACAGGGTTGGGGGCTAATTGAGTGTATTTGGCCAGAAAGGCTTGTATGTCTAAATTTAATTTTTGTTTTAAAATTTTAAACATTTTAACGTGGTCTGTGAAACATAAAGACTGTAAATGCTGGAATCTTAAGCAAACAATGAGTTGCTTGAGGAACACAGCACATCAGGCACCATCAATGAAGAGAAATCATTGGACAACATTTTGGGTTGGGACCCCTTATCAGGACTAGAAGCTGGGGGTGGGGTCATGAGGTGATCGGGCCAGGGATGAGGCTGAGGACAGACGTGTTGGGGGAAGTTGAAGTGGAGAGACTTGTCCTTGTTAAAAGCATGTTGGAGTGGGTAGGGGGGGGGGGAGATGTGGCTGATGGAGGAGTTGTGCTGTGTTGGAGAATATGTTAGATGTGGCAGCTGGTGGGGTGGAAAGTGAGGACGAGAGGGAATCAGTCCTGTTCTGCCTGGAGGGAGTGGGGTAAAAGTCCAAGTATAAGTAATGGAGGAAATGTGGGCTTTTTCAATCACAGTATAAAGAGGAGATTGTGGAGATCCTTCAATGGAAGGCCTCATCCTGGGAACAGAGCGGCAGAGGAACTGGTAGAAAGGGATGGTGTCCTTGCAATATACAGAGTGGAAGGAGGTATAATCCAACTTGTGGTAATCAGATGACCACTGATATTTTTTCTCCTGAGGTGGGAGACCAAGAGAGAGGTGTCAGAAACAGTCCAGGTAAGTTAAAAGGCAGGGTGGAAGCTGGCAGGTTAATGAAATTGTCAAGTTCTGCAAGAGGAGTTGGTGTTGCGGAGAAAAGTTGAGGAGTGCGACCTGAGTGAGTTTGGAACAGGACTATTCCACATACCCAACAAAAAGGCAGGCGTAGCTGGGACACCTACATGTGCCCATGGCTACACCCTGAATTGGGAGTTAAAGGCAAAGTTATTAACAGTGAGGACAAGTTCTGTCGAGTGGAGGAAAACATTACTCAATTGAGTATTCCTGGTAAGGAATGGATGTGTAAACGATGAAGATATGGTGGTGGAGGCCAGAGAAATGGAATTCTTCAAAGAAGTGGAGTGTGTGAGTGGTGATCAGATGTAAGTGGGAGGGGACGGCGCAAGGCAGGTTGAGATGGTGTCGAGGTACGAGGGAATGAGCTTGGTGGGGCAGGAGCAGGCAGAAACAATGGGCCTGGCCTGCCAGAGCAGTTCTGTTGATGAGTTGAGTAAGTGATAGAAGTGGGTGGTACGGGGTTGGAGAACTCTGGTTGGAGGATCACCAGAAGTGAACATCAGGGAATTGTTAGATTGCAGTGAATATATTACAATTTTTGATCATCCTTGGATTATACATTGCAGTGTTATAGAATTTAACTCCAAGGAATAGTGTTATGGGTGAAACACTTGCGGTGGGATGAGAGGATTGACATTCTGGCAACATTTCCATTAGAACTGAGAAAATGTTTAATATGAATGCCAGCTGTCACCCTCTTTCTTGCCTTTGAGACAAAAAAGGAAATACGAAAGTCTGTAGACGTGGTGATTGTAGTAAAAACACACAGAAATGCTGGAGGAACTCAGCTGGTGTCACAGCGTCCAAAAACATTAGTAATATTCCTTTCCCTCTTATGGACGCTGCAAGACCGGCTGGGTTCCTCCAGCATTTCTGTGTGTTTTTGAGACAAAAAAGTTGTGGTTCAAGCCTCACTCTAAACACCAGATAAAACCTAGGCTAGCACAACAATGTTCTTCTTTTTTCTTTCTTTGGCTTGGCTTCACGGACGAAGATTCATGGAGGGGTAATGTCCACGTCAGCTGCAGGCTTGTTGGTGGCTGACAAGTCCGATGCGGGACAGGCAGACACGGTTGCAAGGGGAAAATTGGTGGGTTGGTGTTGGGTTTTTCCTCCTTTGTCTTTTGTCAGTGAGGTAATAATGAGAAAATCATCGGAGGGACTGCCTTGCAGATGAGACATTAAATTGAGGCTCATTTGTGCTCAGAGGAGATTAAACATTCCACAGCGCTATTTTAAAGAAGGCAAGGCCTCCCCAGCCTCCTGATCAACTTTCATCTTCAAACCAAAATGACTTGAGTGCAACTTGGCTACAGTAAATCTTATAATACAGTACAATGGGCATCCTCAGTTGTAGTAAGGATAGTATGCAACCTGATGGGGAAACCTGCAGGTGGTGCTCTTCCCATGCACCTGCTGCCCTTGTGAGTGGAGATCCTGGGTTCGAGCTGATGGCGTGATTAACTGCAGTACAATGTGCACCGAGCGAGCTTTCAGCCTCAGACCAGCAATGTCTTTCAATCTTTCCTCAACTTGTATCCATTCCTGCCAAGGATTGCACCACATTGTTTTGCCATAGAACATTACAGCACAGAAAACAGACCCTTCAGCCCTTCTAGTCTGTGCCGAACTTTCATTCTGCCTAGTCCCATAGACCTGGACCCAGTCCATATCTCTCCATCTCCCTCCCATCCATGTACCTGTCCAAATTATTCTTCAACATGAAAATTGAGCCCACATTCATCACTTCAGATGGCAGCTTGTTCCACACTCCCACAACTCTGCGCGAAGAAGTTCCCCTAATGTCCGTGCTGAACTTTTCCCCTTTCCCCTTTCACCCTTAACCTATGTCCTTTGGTGGGTACCTCACCTATCTGCAGTGGAAAAACCCTACTTGCATTTACTCTATCTATACCCCTCATCATTTTTTTATATCTCTATCACATCTCCCCCTCATTATTCTATGTTCCAGGGAATAAAGTCCTAACCTATACTTATGCAATTGGATGATAATAAACTTGAACAATTATCCTGACGTGCCTGGTTATTGACCTGGGTAGGAATTGAAATGGTTTCTTCCTTTTCACTTCTGCCGCACTCCTTACCCTTTAATGAAATGTCCTGACTAAATGCTTTTGTGTCAACATATCATCTTTAGAGATTAGATAAATTAAAAGATTAAATAAAATAGGCAATTTCATGTTTCAGTTTATAAATGTTTTTTAAATAAAATTTTAATGAATGTGCATTTGAAGATCAAAGCAGTTTTATTCCAGACTTTGCAGTCACTGTGAGAAATTGTACTTAATCAGTGTAGATTTAATGACACCAATGTTACAAGAAGCCATTTCCCTCTCAAATGGCAAACAGTGGCTTTCAGGCATTAATCCTATTGCACGAGGAACCAGAACAAGTCCTGTTCACGATCTATGTCCAAGATGGTGGTGCGGCTGTAGCCCACAGTGGTCTCTCCAGACTGAGTCCCACAAACCCCCCACCCAAGTAGGAGCCATGCTCAATCTTTGTGTGGACGAGGATGGAAACTAGAACATAGGGAGTCAGACATTGAAATTTGGGGAGTGCCAAGCAAGAGCAGACCTCGTAAAGAGGCCTCGAAGTGTTCAGATGCGACTTCCGGGGGATGGAGCTTGCATTGCGGACTTGAAGGCTGAGGGGATCAAGGCCTCTGCTGGAGCAATGTGGCCTTCAATCTTCGGTGCCAGTGTTGATGTGGCCTGTTGCTGGGGGTCAAAGGAGGTGTCCCAAGGTGTCCTTGTGGGCCCGGTTCAGGTGTCCTGAAGATGCGTGTCCAGGATCACTGGGGGGCCTTGTCGGGGAGATGCCGTGGCTTCGACCTTGAGAGATAGTGAACTGTGAGAGTGGTTTTCTCTTTTTAAAAAAAGACCATTTAACATCCTGAGTCGAGCAGGTGCAGGAAACTTGGTGACGCGGTAGTAGCCTACAGTGGCCTCTTTGCATCGGGTTGAATGGTCTCTAGCTGACATTTTTACACCTAAACACATATTTTGACCTGTCTTTTTAGTAACCTTGGCCCAACCTCTGAAAATCAATGTATTGTGGCACTTTTTTATATACATTGAGGTCGTTCTGTGTAATTGGAGATGAGTGGGTAAGAGAGAGAGTTTAATTTTGTGCTATTCCTGTGGTGTGCTGTTAGCCAGAATCAGACACACACACAAGGTAAAGACTGTACAACAGGCTTTAATCCACAGAGACTTCCACAGAGCCAGGCTGGCTGTGGCTGCAGCAACTCTGAGTGAGGCCTCGGGAGGCCGGCGCAGGCTTAAATCCCGGAGGGTGATTGATACCCGACTGGGTGGGGCTTGATCCGTTCAGGCCGACTGATTGACAGCCAGCCAGGTGTTGTCCTGTCCCCTTACTCTCCTGCAGGTACAGAGGTTTCCCCCTGCAGTAGGCCGGCGGTACACTCCTGCAGGTACAGAGGCTGCCCCCTGCAGTAGGCCGGCGGTACACTCCTGCAGGAACAGAGGCTGCCCCCTGCAGTAGGCTGGCAGTACACTCCTGCAGGTACAGAGGCTGCCCCCTGCAGTAGGCCGGCGGTACACTCCTGCAGATACAGAGGCTACCCCCTGCAGTAGGCTGGCGGTACACCCCTGCAGGTACAGAGGTTTCCCCCTGCAGTAGGCCGGCGGTACACTCCTGCAGGTACAGAGGCAGACCCCTGCAGTAGGCCGGCGGTACACTCCTGCAGGAACAGAGGCTGCCCCCTGCAGTAGGCTGGCAGTACACTCCTGCAGGTACAGAGGCTGCCCCCTGCAGCAGGCCGGCGGTACACCCCTGCAGGTACAGAGGTTGCCCCCTGCAGTAGGCTGGCGGTACACTCCTGCAGGTACAGAGGTTTCCCCCTGTAGTAGGCCGGTGGTGTTCCACCACACTTCCACTCTCCCGCAGGGAGATAATGGTGGCTAAGGGTCTAAGATGGCAGCACAGCAGTCGCTTGCAGCAGCCTCTTTGGGACCTAGTGCTTCTGTTCCTATGCTGTTTGTAGTAGTTATATTGTTTTTATGTAGCACTGTGGGTTCCAGGAAATGCTATCTTGCTTTTCTTTCTTAAAGTGACAAATAAAGCGTACCACTATTCATAATGATGCTTCAAAAAATCCCCTCCAATCCACTAGAGTCAAGGCCCCAACATAGCTCGCAGTCAAAGCAATTAAAGCACTGAATATTTTTCAACAGTTATATGGAATTGCAATTTGTTGGCCCTTAAACACGTTGTCTCCGCTCCATCCTCAACATCCATTGGAGCGCTCACACCCCTAACGTCGAGGTACTCGAGATGGCAGAGGTCGACAGCATCGAGTCCACGCTGCTGAAGATCCAGCTGCGCTGGATGGGTCACGTCTCCAGAATGGAGGACCATCGCCTTCCCAAGATCGTATTATATGGCGAGCTCTCCACTGGCCACCGTGACAGAGGTGCACCAAAGAAAAGGTACAAGGACTGCCTAAAGAAATCTCTTGGTGCCTGCCACATTGACCACCGCCAGTGGGCTGATAACGCCTCAAACCGTGCATCTTGGCGCCTCACAGTTTGGCGGGCAGCAGCCTCCTTTGAAGAAGACCGCAGAGCCCACCTCACTGACAAAAGGCAAAGGAGGAAAAACCCAACACCCAACCCCAACCAACCAATTTTCCCTTGCAACCGCTGCAATCGTGTCTGCCTGTCCCGCATCGGACTGGTCAGCCACAAACGAGCCTGCAGCTGACGTGGACTTTTTACCCCTTCCATAAATCTTCGTCCGCGAAGCCAAGCCAAAGAAAGAAAGAAGAAACATGGAACTTGGCTACGAAAGCTGCTGGTAGATTCCTGCAAAATCTGTGCCAGTAGTTATTCGTAAAAAGCTCTTTTATGTCATTGCTGTAATCCTTCAGTATCTTGCTATGGAATTGAAATTGTTGATAGCTTAAAATATATCATGCTATTTAAATAAGACGGAAAGAAGTTTGTATAAAATTTGGTGCTGTGTGATTTCTACGTAGTTAAAAGGCTGATATCTTTCAAAAGGAGTGTTTTGACAGACAGGATATAACACATTTGGGAGACATTACCTCTTGAAAAGATCTGGAATTGCTACATCAATGAAAGATCTTCCAAATGTGAAATGGGACAGATATCTGAGTGAAAGGATAGTTTTTATCTGCAAAGAAGCCTTTTATGACAACTGCTGTATAAATATTCATCAGGATTTCTCAACATACTGGCAGATCAACATTGTTGAAAGATGTGAATTACTAATAGGTAACAGAAGCAGTAGTAAAAACACAATGCTAAAGAAACTCAGCTGGTCAAACAGCTGGTGTACTCTATACAGCAAAGATAAAGGTTTGTAACTGACATTTCGGGCTTGAGCCCTTCATCAAGGTATGGAAAAATGTTGGCAGGAGTCCGAACAAAAAGCTAAGGGGGGTTGGCGGGGAGGAGCACAGTCCCAAAGACAGGAGGTAATAGGTGGAGAAGGGAGGCCACATCAGCAAGCAAGGGGGAGGAGGGATGGTTAGGTAAATAGAGAGGAAAGGGCTGGAGAGCTGAGGGAAAGCAGACAGGGGAAAGGGAAGGGAGGGAGAATGCAGCCAGCATTGTTTGTATGCTGATGTTTCCTGTTTTTTTGCTCATTCTTATTCCTTGAAGGACTCAGGCCTGAAATGTTCTGGGAAGGGATGGGGCCAACACGCAGCATTCGATGGGGGCAGAGGGATTATGTGGCAGGAAGGGTGAATTGACTGATTGGGAGGCAGGTGGGGATGAAGTTCTGCAAGGGGTTGAGAAGAGTGGGGTTGGCTCAGCAAGTAAATGAAGAATATTAGATTTGGGGACTCCATTCAACAGTGGGTGAAGAATGCTGGGACAATGATGTAGGTAACTATTTCACTTGCAGTCCTCCCACTTATGTAATACCGTGAGAACAACATTGTCCTGGGAGTCCCCAATAACCAGCATCCCCATGGAAGACAATATTTTCCCTCTGTGCTCCTGGAGTAGATATTGCAGTGGGTTCACACAATGATGACTGATGTCTAGAAATGCTTGTTCAAATTTTCAAAATAGCAGGAAACAACCCGAAAATGGTTGTTATCATGTTTCCAGGATATTGGTGTCCCGTTGTATAAAATTGAAGGAAACGGTATTAGGGGATTGAATTTCCAGAGTAGTGTATTAGGGTCATTGTCGGGGATGAATTTCTTGCTGTCAAACGCATCTGCATATTTCTGCTGGAGCTTTTTTTTTCAAGAGTATTCCTAAAGTCTTTATTTGCACAGATACTGTACTGGAACTAACTTAATGAGTCGTGTGTAACAATTTCATCAGCCATTGTTTTCATTCAGTGTTTAAATCGGCACTTAAACTTAATTTAGCCGTTACACACGTAAGATCTTTATTTTAAACAGGAAAAATAGTCATTAAAATTTTATCTGCCCTATGCATTAGTAGTGACAGGCTAAAAGATCTTGTATCTACATCAAAAAGGTGAAATATTAGTCAAGCAATTTTGGCCTTGAATTCAAATCCTTGATGCGTTTGTAGCAAAGTTACTTGTATTTAGGCAAACAGCAAGGTAACAGGCCATTTTGGCCCACGAGTCCGTGCGGCCCAAGTTGCACCCAATTAACGTACACACCCGGTACTTTTTGAACGGTGGGAGTAAACCGGAGCCCCCCCCCCCGGGAAAAACCCAAGCAGGTGCGGGGAAAACGAACAAACTCCATCAGATAGCATGGGATTTGAAAATGAGTCCCGATCACTGGCTCTGTAAAGGCATTGCGCAAACTGCCACAACAACCCTGCTGCCCCTTGTGGAAGTATAGTTGCAAATTGTCAACATTTCATCATGCAAACATTACTATGTAAATGCTCTACTTCAATGGTGGAATGAGAAAATAAATTTTCATACACAAGTGGATTAAACTGTTCTGCTGTGAATTGCTGGCTTGACAGCTGCTTCTGCTAAGCATTGAACCACCATTTTCAGAGCATTTTGGAGGAAGTACTGTATTGTCATTGACTTGGGGAACAAGTGCTGTAAAATGGAAAATTGATCCATGTTATGCACCATTAACTCTCACCTGGAATGTATAGCAATCCTATTGGTGCTATCTGCAGTGAGACCAACTTTTCTACATGTCAGAATGTTACTTTTTGTTGTCATTTTGCATCTTTGTTTCAAAATACTGAACATTTTGGTTTTAAAATACTCAATAGCCCCTTTTTAATTGCACCCAGGAATTAACTTGGAATTTACTGGGACAGGGCCCAGTGGAAAATGAACATTGTCGGAATAGTGGTGTTAAAAGGCATCATTTCACGCCAGAACATTGTTGGAATAGTGGTGTTAAAAGGCATAATTTCACGCCAGGAATTAACTACCTCTACCCCTACTCATATCCCCAACATTTGCTATTGCCAGTGTACTGATAAAACCAGTGGAAAAGGGACAGCAGAAAGTCCCCCGTTTCCATTTGAAGGTAGAACACTCTGATCCCTGGAGTTGAGTGTGTACAATGGAAAAGCAGTTAAAGGGCGCCCAGTTCAAACTGCACAAAGGCCTTCCTATCCTGGGACACTGCAAAGCCAATTAACTGGGAAGCCAGTGGAAAAGGGGCTCTGTCTCTGCCTCTCTCTTCTTATTCCTCTCTCTCCTTTCCTCCTGCTCTGAATTCACATAGCTACCCACAACACACAAACTTGCTGGAGAAACTCAGCAGGTCATGCACCATCCACAGGAAGTAACGATTTGACCCCCACAAAGATCTCCAGTACCTACACTCCATTGACTGTTCCTCTCATAACAAAACATTAGCCTCTCTCACACTTGTATTCCACTAAATTGGCCGTTCAGTGTCCCGGGATAGGAATGGGGGTTTGGCTTTTCACACTTGACCACTCCTAACTGGGACATTGAACACTTTCACACTTGCAAGGAGCCAACTCCAGGGTTAGGTCTGTTCTACCAGTGATGTCATGATGCCCTAATCCTGATCAATGTATTATCTTAAATTTGAACAAAATTCATCATGCCAAATTATAACATAATTAAGTTTTATGTACAGTATGAGCCCTTCAGTCCCTGTTGGTGTTGTGCTGACCTATATAAACCTTTATAAGAGATCATGGGAAAATGCTAGCAATAAATAGCAATAGCAGACAATTTGAGGGAAAAGGGAAAGTTTGTAGTGCTACAGTGCACAATTTATATAGCTTGGGAAAGTTGGTACCACTATCGCGTA
Source organism: Narcine bancroftii (assembly GCF_036971445.1). Classification (NCBI taxonomy): domain Eukaryota; kingdom Metazoa; phylum Chordata; class Chondrichthyes; order Torpediniformes; family Narcinidae; genus Narcine; species Narcine bancroftii. Next base: position 30,385,822 of record NC_091471.1, read on the forward strand.
CAATTTATAAAGACCATGGATAAAAACGATTGTGGACCTGCCCTCCCAGAATTCCATGCAACAGCCTGGAGGGGTTTCTCTGCCACACGGCATTTTGGGAAGTGAGATCCACCGTTGCTTTTTCCCAGTCTTTATAAATTGCACACAATTGAGCTACCAACTTTCCCACACTGTTTTAAAATTTGTCTACTATTGCTATTTATTTGCTCTCCCACTGTGACTTACCCACGGCAAAATTTATACCTTCCTTTTAATCTTTTCTTCCTTCATGTTCCTGCACGCACACAAATACTTGGGTCATTTCAATCCCACAATGCAATTACCTGTTTCACACTTGCCTGATTGCAACACCGGCATCTGCAGATGCTGGGGATTGTACAAGGAGTCGACGTCATTAATCCCCAGCGTGAGATGACGTCATCTGTTACTGGCATTGAGCTGATTTTGCTTTCACACTAGTCACTTTGAAGGCCGATTGGCAGTTAATTCCTGGGATCACTTGCAAGTGAGAAAGGACCTATTGATTATTTACTTCCCATGTGTGACCTGCTGAGTTTCTCCAGCACATTTGTGTGTTGAATGGAAACTGATAAGCCTTGACTGTAATTTTAGGTGTTATAATTGGGTTCCTACAAAAAAGTTTTGCTTTAATGTTTTAGAAGGTCAAACCAAAAGACAGAGTACAGGGTTAATGGTTGAATACTTATCAGTGTGGAGGAACAGAGGGATCCTGGGGTCCAAATTCATACATCTCTCAAGGTTGCCACACAGGTTGAAAGTCTGTGGGACGTTGGGCTTTGTTAATAAGGGGATTGAGTTCAAAAGTCGAGGTCATGTTGCAACTCTACAGTTCTCTGGTGAGACCACAATTAGAGTATTGTGTTCAGTTCTGCTCACCTCGTTATAGGAGGGATGTGGAAGCTATGGAGAGGGTGCAGAGGAGATTTACCAGTATGTTACCTGGATTGCAAAATAAGTCCTCTGAGGCAAGGTTAGCAGAGCTAGGACTTTTCTCTTTGGCGCAAAAAAAGATGAGAGGAGACTTAATAGAGGTCTATAGATTCTGAGAGGCATAGCCAGTGTATTTTTCCCAGGCCAGGAAGAGCAAACACCAGGCTACATCTCTACAAAGTGAAGGGAGGAACATTTAGGGGAGACATTGGGGAGTAAGCTTTTCACACAGAGAGTTACAGGTGCCTGGAATGCCTTGCCAGGGATGTTGTTGAAGGCTGAAATATTTGGGACGGTCCTTAGGCAGGCATATGAATTCAAGGAAAATGAAGGGTTATGAGGTAGGAAAGGTTTAGTATTTTTGGGAGGAATATATAGATCAGCACAACATCGAAGTACTGGAGATCCTTGTGGGGGCAAAATCGAGAGGCCTGGAAATGGATGCAAGAGTAACAGTTACTTCCTGTGGATGGTGCATGACCTGCTGAGTTTCTCCAGCAAGTTTGTGTGTTGCACAACATCTGCAGATTTTCTTGTTTAACTCTTGTTCCATGCATACTTTCAGGAATGGTTCATTTGAACTAAATTCACTCTGCTGTTATGTTCTCAGTAAAGTTAGAATGCAGGTAGAACCTGCAAGAGTAAAGAAATAATTTTCTAAATGAAGTGTTCAGAGCCTTGAAATGTCAATAATTTCTCCCCAGCCCCTGCTGATGCTGATCGACGTGTTGAATTCTTCCAGCAGTTTGTTTTTGCTCCAGATTCCAACATCTGTAGTCTCTTGTGCCTCCTGTCTTAAAAAAAAGTACTGCTGAATTTATACACAAGTTAAGTTCAACAAGGAACTTCATTACAACCACAGGGTGTAGAATAGTTTTATTGAGATGATTGTATAGGCGAGAATGATGGTAAGCGGGAGAGAGACCATATTTTCTTTTGGTCCACAGAATCTATGCTTGCTCTAAGATAATTCCCAAGAATCTCATTTCCCCCACTTATTTTCCTGTAATCTATTCTCTTTGTCATATCCTGCTTCTTCTCTCACCTCACATCTGTTGACAGTGAACCTACTGACCAGCACATCTTTGGGAGGTGAGGAAACCAGAGTCTCTGGGAGAATCTCATGAGGTCAAGGGGAGACAACATCAGAGTTCAGGCTCAGACCTGGGTTAATGTGTGAGACAGCAGAATTGTTAAAAGAAATGATGGAAATAGAAACCATTACATCTTTTAATGGTAAATTCAATAATATTTGAACTTGAGGAAAAATGTATTGATTTAAAGAAACAGCACGATTTGAAGTGTTCTATCAAAGCACCTATGTATTCGCAACTAAAACCCAAAAGTCTGCAGGCACCATGGTTGAAGTTAAAAAAAACAGGCCCGACATTTGTTGATCTCTTTTGAATTCCATACAACAACTTTAATTTTCTCTGTCCTATGGTGTTTTCTGCACTCTTCGTCTCACTGTAACATTCGATCCTCGACTTTTGTTTTCTTACTGCACCAACAAGCATGGGTTGACTTGCCTGGATAGCATACAAAACAAAGATTTTCACAGTATCTTAGGACATTTGGGAATAAACAATTCAATTAAAAATGATTGTTTTGTGCTCACAATTGTCCCTGACTATTTTTGAGTTATCTGGTCCAAGATGTCTACTCTCCTTCAGTTCTGACATGATGCTTCGCCAACAAAATACACCTTTATAGTTGCTTTAAACATTAAGCTTAGGAATTCCACTCTTGAATCTCTTATTCTGCTGTGCTGTTGCACTCACTTTCTCCATGACAAACTGTGGAACCAACCTTTAAACAGATTGCTGTTCTTTTATATGGTGCAGCATTTTTCATTGTTGGTCTTTTTTTTTATTATACTCATACATAGTGCCCTTTCCACGGAAAGATTATTTCAAGGGATGAGCAAGGAAATCCTGTGAATCCTGAAGATCGTCAAAGGCTGGAGAAAGAAGAACAAAGGAAGCAAAAAGAAAAAGCTGGTATTGATTTTTTAAAAGTTATTCTCAGTTTTAATATATGTACAGTAAAATCCCCATTGCCCCATTAATCAACCGGCAGCTATTTTAAAAAAAGGTTAAAAAAAAATGAAAGTTTAAAACTGGTTCCCTGGTGGACAGTTCACCAATCACTTAATACACAATCTCAAGCAACTGGAAAATTGAGTTATGCAGGATCTACCAATCCCCATCAGTGCAGGATACGGGGTTTTTACTGTAAAATTAGGCGTATACAAATAAAAGCAATTTGGAGAACACTATTGAACTTGTAATTCTGATATGACGATACAGTAGTGGTTGTATAAATAAAGGGGATGAGTCAGGATACAAGATGGAGATTGAAAGCTTGGTTGAATGGTGCACTAACAACAATCTTGCACTCAATGTCAGCAAAACTAAGAAGCTGATTGTTGATTTCAGAAAAGGAAAGCCAATGGTATACAATCCAGTGATTATTGGGGGATCAGAAGTGGAGAGGGTGAGCAAATTTAGGTTTTTGGGAGTCACCATCTCAGAGGACCTCTCCTGGACCCAACACACCAATGGCATAATTATGAAAGCAAGTCAGCGCCTCTACCTCTTCAAGAGTTTGCGGAGGTTTGGATGACATAAGAAACTCTGGTAAATTTCTACATAGGAGTGGTGGAAAATGTGCTGACAGGTTGCATCACACACTGGTATGGGAACACCAATACCTCTAAGCTTAAAGCCCTCTAAAAGGTTGTGGACACTCCCCACTATTGATTACATCTACAGGGAACGCTGCCATTGGAGAGGAGCAGCAATCATCCACACCATCCAGCACATGCTCTGTTCTCGCTGCTGCCGTGAAGAAAGAGGTATAGGTGCCACAAGACTTGCAACGCCAGGTTCAGGAACAGCTGCTACCCCTCCACCATCAGACTCCTCAAAGACAAACTCAATCAGAGACTCATTTCAGGACACTTACATGTGCACTTTAATCTTTTGTTCTCTCTGTATTGCAGTCAGTTTGTTTACATTCGTTATCTGTTTACAGTTCTTTTATTTGTTTACATGTTTAAGCTGTGTGCATTTGTTTTGCACTACCAATTAATGCTGCGCCGGCAGGAAAAAGGAATCTCAGGGTTGTATGTGATGTCATGTATGTACTCTGATCATATATCTGAAACCTGCATAGTGCAAGATAAAGGATAGTTCTCTGAGAAGGGAAGAAATTCACCAAAGTTATTTAAATTTAATGCTTCATAACAAGTGACAGGATAGATCTTTATATTTAATTTTCTTTCATTATGTTCGTGGCAAATCGGACATTTGTTGCCATGCAGGTTTTGTGTGGCACAAGCAGTAACCACAAATGTGATTTGGCAAAATACGTCGAGTGGGTGACACAATTTAAAGGAAATTTGTGTTTGGGATTAATGTAGCACAAGTATAAAACTTGGCTTGTTATGGAGGACGATGCTTAACTTGAAATCTTTTTCAGTTACAACCGAAAAATTTAATATAGAGGCAAGTGGAGTAAAATACAGAGATTTGGGCGGCAGTGTTAATAAAATGAAAGAACTGCATTTACATTACAACTATTTTGTCCGTCTTCAGGATGCTAAGGCTATTTCACAGTACAAAGGTCTAAATACTGCTAAAATCTTACAGTCCAGATCATTTTTTACTTACAAAATAAAATCCAAACCTCATCAGGTATAAAATTAGCTTTAAAAATTATTTTTGAATATCATGGTGCATTGGGACATTTTTATATTTAAGCCCATCCTTTTGGTCCAGCTTTCATTGGCTTTATCAGCAGTCCTTGAGGCTGAAGGGGGCAAAAATTGATCAGGGGTTACATTCCAACCTTCTGTCATTTTCCAACAAGTTGAACTGCTCATTCTCTTAACAATGCCTCTTCGATGCCATGTGATGTGGGCAAATTTAATGCAGACTAGTGAAATGCAGGCCTCCCAACATCTTCTGTGCTTTTTGCCAGAGTCCTCAATGATGGTCTAATTGCATTGATGGTCCAGTAGCATTCATTATTCAAAAGTCAGCAGGGGAACCCAGACACATTTATGGATATGGCACCTGTGCAAAAGCTCTTCCTGATGAGATGAATGCATTAGAAATCACCCATCTTATTTTTTAGTTTGCTTTAGGCAGCTTCGTTTTCCCTGTGCCGTTCATCCAGTATAAAAACCTATTGCGGTTCAAACCCCATATAACCCTGAATCATGCACCCACCGCATACGCCAGGAATTTATGGATCTCCCAATGTGCAGATCTTTCCTGGTTGGAGTTATCCTCCACCATCCTCGGGCACAAAACCTGGGTTCTATCATCTGCATAACCAAGCTGAAATTTCTGTAGATTGCATTGCAGAGCTAGAGTTCATTGATATTTGAAGAATTTTGTATTTAAAATATATCAGTCGTTACATTCTGAACAAGTGTTCTTAAATTTATGAATTTCAATTATGGAATACAGTTCTACCCAATTCAGTAAATCCTAAATCTTCAGGTTCTTTCGCAAGTGTTCTTAGGTTTCTCTTACATGAATAAAGCTGGATGACCTATTGTATATTCACAGCACTTTGTAATCTAATATTAGGCCACTCAAATTAGCCATTTCCACTGGAGTGTTGGAGCAGCTAGAATTTCTAAAATTTTATGGTGTCATTGAACAACTCATCAAAATATTTAGAAGCATTTGCCTGCTCTGCTGGAGATTTGCAAACAAATTACACAGTGGTTTTGATCAGT